>NC_072731.1:158913005-159104044 GCF_026930045.1 Uloborus diversus | reverse complement strand
TGTTTCACACTGAAGAAGGAAACAAACTTGATGCAGTACGAAGGTATTTTTAGTGCTCTTACAAGTATATTTCACACATTGAAATTGGAAATATGCCTCCAAAAATTAGACAAGCGTATTTCCACGCTTTATATTTTAAATAAAAATCTAGCTTCTTGCTAATTTGTTGCTTGTAGCAAGAAAATGAACTATGATTGACTATTAGCAAGTAATGTAAACCTACCGGTAGTGGCCACTTTAAGGTTTATATTTGATAAAATAGGATTCCAGGTCTCCCAATGGATTCAAAAGGGTATCAAAATCTGGAATCCTATTTTTTCAAACTGTAAACCTTGAAGTGGCCATTACTAAAGCACTGACCACTACCGGTATTTTACCTTATTACAGGACCATTTTAGTCAGAACAATCGTCAACTTATGTGTTAAACGCAACAAATATGTGGTTCAACATGAATAATATCAATGTCATGGACTAGCCGTCGCTTAGACCAGACTTAATTCCAACGGAAAACGTTTGGGAACATCTAAATGGGAACAATTAGATGAAAATGGGAGTCATTATTTTTCGACCCAGGTCCATAAAAGAGCGATCACTTTCTCCACGCGTGGTTGTGTGTGTTGTTTTTCCCGCAAGTTTTTCGGCAATGTTGATAGCTCGTTTTACAATCTTAAAAAGAGGAAACCAATTCGAAATGATCGGGATCGCTACTTTCGTAATCGATTATATATCTTTTAAGTAAACGTAAATATGATCTGCAATAAACTCCCAATCGATAAATTGTACAACTCCGATTCCCAAAATTACAGTAATGTAAACAAAATTGGGTTTAATGTTGCTAAAGTGTCCATTTGAAAGATATTATGTTCAGGAAAAAAGAAAAGAAATATTTAAAATATGTAATATTCATTCCACAGTATAATGTCTGAAATATCTCGTAAGTAACGCTAACTATCGAAACATCTATTTATTTTTTCACTGTAAAAATAGAAAAACAAAATGTAAATATTTTGAAATTTGGCTTTACGCACGGGACTTATCACTGCCAAACTCTGTGAATAACCCCTAAGTATCTTTAAAGCATTTGTAAATGGAACATAAATATTTGTTTTTATTTACTATTTTAATAATTAACAATCTAAACAATCGAATTATGTTTAATAAATAAACTCTCCTGGCAACATGGTTAAAATACTAATTAAGACAATTTTCCTACTGGTTTAGAGAGCAGGACTATAAAATGTGCTCTGCGGAAAATGAATGATAGTTTGATACGTACTTTTTTTGGGACGAATGAGCGACTCATCTGAGGCTCCAAAATTTCGTATTGTGTGTGCTTACACAAAGAAAGGTAAATGCAACTGTTTTCAGTAAAGGAAGTGAAATGTTCTCAAGAAATGTGAGCGGAAATTTGAAAGAGAATATTCTAATAAGGGGCTGTCCGTAAATAATGTCACACGTTTTTCAACCTTTTTGACGCCCCCTTGTCACAAATTGTCACACTTCTCCGCCCGTTTCCCCACCTTGTCACGTATCATGCTATTAAGAAATAAATTTAAAAAAAAAGAAAGAAGTTTTTAAGGAAATAACACTTTTTAAAAGAGATGATTTGCAATTTGTAAAAGAAGTGGGGGGAGGGGTATAAATGCTTCGTTGCTACAACGTTGCTACGACTTCACAAGTCCGAAAATGCTTAATAAAATAGACTCTCCCACATTTTTTTTTAAATCAAACGTCTGTAATTATCTCTCCCCCCCCCACTAGGTTCATGAATGAAGTCGCGATTTTTTTCAATATTTTGACCTATCCCACGCTCACCCGTTGTCACCCTTCACCTTACCAAACCACTACCCCCCCTGTCACATTTCACGCTATCTTTCATAAACATATTCTCGGAAAAATTCGTGATGTCACACTTTTTGTTACTCTCTTCCTCATCCTTGTCACTAACTCCTCCTCACAAAGCGCTATAGACAACCCCTGAAGGACTTTTGCTGATTGGAGAGAGTTCTGGGGGGGAAAACCCCTAAAATAATAAACCAATACCATTAAATAACGGAAAAAATGCTAAAGTGATCTGGAAGTGTGAAAATATATTCTCAATTCTGGCCCTCTCACATAATTAAACTTAATCCTTGCACATGAAGTGCTTTTTTTTTTCTCTTTATGTTTTCTTGTATTCTTAATCTTGAGGAGATTTTTCCCACCCTATTCTTCTTCTTTTTTTTTTTTTTTTTTCCCGCGAAAGCCATTCAAATATCTCCCTAAGTTTTATTTTGCAATTTCGGAAGCTGTGAATTGTTTTTTTTTTTTTTTTTCATTAAAAATAGTTTACCATTAATTATGAGTTGAAATGAATTTCTCGGATAAATTGTGAAGAGGCAGAGGGCAGAAAAGTACTATCTCGTTCAATCTTCCCTAGCTAATTAGTGCAGATGGTTCTCTCATTTCTATTTGCACGTACAGGTTAACGTCCGGATTTTTCCCGGCTGGATCGTTTGTTTCATTGCGGATTTTCTCTGCGTAGCTCCGACCAACCTCCGGACCGAACACCTGGACTTCCTCCAGTAAAAGGACCCCCGTAATGAGCAGACGATGCTTTCCATCGACCCAACACCCCGGTCTGCACCCAGCTCACGTTCGTCCACTTCAGCTGATCCATTCACGGCCGGCTTTTTATTGATAAAACACAGGGATCCCCGCACACTTCCGACCATTTTTATAAACGGGAACGGACGAAAATGCTTTCTTTCTCACGGGTAATTACGATTGCGTGGTGTGCCCCCCCCCCCCCACCAGTGTTTGTAAGCAGCTGCTGGCGTGAAATGATAATTTGAAAGCGTAATGCCCAGCAAAGAGGGTGTTTGTAAGTTTGTGGGGCTTGTGTGCTTATGTCATCAACGGGAGTAGCGGAAGTGCTAACGGAACTCGGTCTGGTTTTTTTTTGTCACCGATCGCGTAATGAGAAAACAGAAAAGGTTTTCCTAACGTCATTTCCGGGGGTTTTGTGGGTGTTTATTCTATTTGTGATTAAATTTTGAATAACCGTTATTCAGAGTTTGAACAAAAAGAAACAAGTTTTGCCAAAAAAGCAACTTGCACAGGTACTAATAGTAATGTGTACACTGTTCGGTTTTAAGTAGGATGTAAAAGTTGGGCGTCATTGGCGACTGGATTTTTTGTTTTAGTTGCCAAAATGTACTACTTAGGACTTAGGAGTAATTTTAAAATAAAATAAGTAGCTTAAAGCAAAGCTTTCTGCATAACAATAAAGCTGGTAAAAATGACTACTGGACGTAAAATTACGATTGCCAAACAATTTTTTTTTTCAAATAAAATTTTGCGAAAACGATGACGACTGGATATAAATTGGGACTGTCATGCTAAATTTTTTATTTGCAAAATGCGACAAACGGCTGCATATCTCGAACCTTGAATGAAAACCTTATTCTATAGAATTGAACTCGATTAATTCGTGGAAAAGTTTGCGAGATTTAAATCTTCTACTTCAGGGAGTATGATGATCAATTCGCGGTTCTACTACTTTTGCTTGAAAAGTTAATAAATAAATACAATATAAAGGTGGGGGGAGCATTGCTATGGGGGGAAAAGTTTTTCTTAAATCAAAACTGAACCCCCTAAAATCATACTATGCCATATAAAGATGATATCAGATGCAATTTTTTTTTTTTTTTTTTGAATGTTACAAAAATTGTCCAATCTAGTTGTTTTTCAAATTTTTAACTCTAATTTCTCGCTTTTGCATTGCTTCGAAAACATTGCAAACAACAATAAGGAAACAAAAAAGTTAGATTCATTATTCTTGATGATACATTCTAAGCCACCCATTGCCTCTGTCTGTAGTTGCTACATTATTGATTAAGATATGATTAATTAGTGCAAAAATAATGTTTATGTAGAAGAAACATGTACTGAAACGTCTATTGTGGGGCGAATAATGATGATTTGTTTATGTTTGGTTTTGTGTATGTCATCTTTTACAGGCCATATCTATTACAAGTTTGAGTCTTTCCTAACTCTTTTCATATATTTCACCCTGTTACAGTGGCGCACTTAGGATTTTTTCCCTGGGAGGGGCTAGAATTTTTTTAAGGAACTCTGATCCGTGAATAGAGAGGCAAAATCAGTTTTTCCAACATTCCCAGATTTATGTAATTTTGTTTTTTAAATTTCCGTTCCAGTGAAGTTTTATTACAGAGTTTTTATTTTAATTACAGTCACCTCTCGATAGCTCGAAGTTCCAAGGGACCGACTAAAACGTTCGAGTTATTAAAAGTTCGAGTTATGAAAAGTTTCCCAAATAGTCTCAAGAATTTGAGACCCAATAAAAACTTCTCGGTAAAGGAAAATTTGTGTCATAAGCTTCGAGTTATCGAGATACAACTGTATATACCAACTTTACAAAATTTTAGGGAACAATAAAATTGCGCTCTTGTTCTCAGTGCGTTCTCTCTCTATCTATCGAACCACAAAATCAGTTTAAATTTGTAAATCATAAAAGACACACGCCAACTTATTTGTGCTCAAATTAAGAAAACACGCAGCAGCCGTATTTTAAGAGGAATAATTTTCAAATATTTTGCAAACTTCCCAAAATTGATGGCCAAAAGACACAATTTTATGCCTTCTCTTTGGCTGAACTGGATCTGGTAACTTAACCGCTTTTCTGGTAATAGTAATTTTAGCGGATTGAAAAAGTGGTCACAAATGATCCACTGGCACCGCAAAATTTCAACTATCAAAACATCACCAAACTGGCAATTGCTTCGTTCAAATGTAGAAGGAATTTTCACCCGTCATACCTTGACGCGCGGTTTTCTAGTATATTATAAATAGATTTTTCTCAAAAAGCAAGCGGAAAAAATGAATCAATAGATGAACACATGTAAGTAGGAATGAACTTAAGAAGCTAACAGACAGATAACACGTTTTTCACTAAAAATGTTCGAAAAACATTTATAAAACATTTTGTTTTCTGTCAGTATTTAATAGACCTGTAAATGTAGAAATTGTAGATAAATTGATAAGTTGAGTACATGAGTTGACATAAAATAGACATAGAGACCAATCGTGCTGATTTTATATTTATTCGAGCTACTGCAGTAGCTGAATGAAACTCCAAAAAATGCTGCTGACCTCTTTTCTAGCTCTCCCTTCTGCCACCCCTAACTAGATCACATCTTTAAAATTCCATTCATTGTGATCAATCCCGAACCTTCAGAGATTTCACCTCGGAAATGGCTGATCTCTCTCTGTCGCTCGTTCATTATCGATTGCGTCCTCCGCTTTGCGTGGGCGTCTGTAGAAAGGAACGCCGTTCGTTCTGTTCCCTCTAGAACGTCCTGGTTTGTGGGAACGGATCTCTAGGACTCGCTTGACAACAACTGAGTTATGTTGTAAGCGTTGCCTGGTTGCAACATCTCAATGAAAGGAAATACAGTATTTGCTCGCAGAGTATTTTTTCTAAATTTGAATTTTCTATTGAAAGCAAAAACGTGCGGTGTTGTTTCCATACAAAGAAATTAGGTCGTTCTCACGAAAATAGTACAAATCATGTCCGACAGTGCTGAACTTTGTTTATC
Organism: Uloborus diversus; assembly: GCF_026930045.1. Lineage (NCBI taxonomy): Eukaryota > Metazoa > Arthropoda > Arachnida > Araneae > Uloboridae > Uloborus > Uloborus diversus. The sequence continues at coordinate 159,098,443 of NC_072731.1, read as the reverse complement.
AATTTAAATACTTTCCGCCAACTAATATTTTTCTTTATTGATTCTCGATTTGATTGTGTTAATATAGTAGCAATGATTCATACATAAGTAATATATGAAGGGATTTTCCATATTTTGACCACTTCTTGTGACAGAGTAGGCAAATGAGCCTTAAAATGATTGTTGTAGTCATAAATAAAAAGTTACAGTTACAGAACTAGTCTAAAATTTGAGAAAATGAAATAAATACAATATGAGATTCGAAGAGAAAAGAAAACGAAATAATGATTTTAAAACTTATTCTACCTGAAATTTCAAGCTAAGAAAAAAAAAACATCTTTTAATTATGAATACAAATGTGACGGATTGGAACTCAACAGATTTGTTTCTCCTGGAAGTTCGAACTGCCACACTTAATAGGATTCCACCATTCACATAATGACAACTTCCCGTCATGTTTTAAAAATAAGTTTTCTGTGTATTACTGTTGCAATCATAAATTACATTTCTACTCTTGATTTACCGACATTATACAATTCTTTAAAAAGAAGAACTTCATTATCGGCTAACCTTTTTTTTCTTAATTTAAATTGGCTTTGACTGCACTGGCAATATTATTTTTAAGACTTTTCTTCGTGTTCCACTCTCTCCTACCTATGTTTGGCCTTTTGTCAGTTTAAAGAATAGTTTTGATCGAAATGTACTATTGACAAATCGAAACGATATACAACTCCAATAAATGCGATGTATTGAAAACGTTTGACTACATTAAACTTCAGAGCGAAAACAATTTTGTTGTTTTCATGAGAGAAAACGAGGCACGTTATCTATATTAAACGCTACAAAAATTGCAGTTATCTCTTAGAATGAACAAGGCACATTATGTTGACATCTAGTTGGAAGGCTATTCTATGAAGCTCCTTCATTGTGAGACCAAAAGATTCTATGTTATATAAATAAGCTGCTACCTTTTGTTTTTTTACAAAAACGCCATTGAATATGCCTTAAGACTAGACTTTTGTATCGTTGAGAACTGCACCTTTTTTACGTATATAACGTTTTCAAGTCGTTTGAAGAAATTGAAACTGTTCCCATTTACATTTCATAGAACTACAAATAACTGAATATACTACCTGCTCTATGTTTTCAATGGGACAACTTTTGCGTTCTTTTTCTCACTCGTATTTTTCAAACATCCTCTTAACAGGGAACAAAAAATACTAAGCACGGGGGGGGGGTAGTTGGGTAGTGAGCCATGGAGTAATACTTATTATATCAAAGAAAATCTAAACACGATCTCATTTTGCTTTACACCATTTTGCAAGCAGTGGTTTTGTTTTAAAAATGCAGTAACCTGCAACTGTATACTAAAAAGAACCAAGAAAATACCAACGAAATTTGTTGAGCGTCAAACATTGCATTGTGTTGTGATCGTATTTAATAATGGCAGGTTAGATGTGTCACTTGATGAAACAATTAGAATAACACTCAAAGGAGTAAATACCGCAGTTACACAACTCATGAAACAATGGCGGCGTGGTCTTCATTACTAGTTGCCAACAAGAGCTGCAAGTTGGACTTTTTCCACGAGATTCCACGACTTCCTGGATATAATAAAGGCAGTACTTACCTGGTTTAGTTTAGATATACGTATTTCTCTCATTCTAGTAGCAATTGTTGGTTCTTCAGCACCAGCCGTAATTGGTCTTTTAGAAATGTTTTGAAAAAACAAAATGTTGGTGTGGGGAGGAGTTATAAATTGACTAGTATTATACTTCTAGTTTTACTTCAGGCCATATTTCTTTCAGGAGCTTTCATTTGGAGAAAGTTTTATTCTTCGGACATGTATCGATCATTTTGACCGCCTGAGTTTTCATTGAGTCATTTCGCTAGTCATTTTCTATAAATTCCTGCAGTTGAAAGACTTTTTTTTACCCCTTTATGTTTCTCATTAAAAGTAAAGTATTTTTTCATGCATATGTTCGGTGTGTCTAAACATTTCCAAAGCCTACATGGTAATCAATACCAGCAAGAAATAAAGCAAAACCTTTTTGAAAAATCAATAACAATTTGTATTAAAGTAAAAGATGGCACTGAATTTATACATTTAACATACAAAATTAGGTAACAGACTTGATATTGAATAAAAGTATTCACTTTTAAAAGAAATTGTTGGTACAGTGAAACCTGTGTAAGTTGACCACTTGCGGTGCACTACTTTAGTGATCAACTTACAAAGGTTGATTAATATGATAAGAGCTAATTTCGTGCCTGAAAAAACGGTCAACTTAGACAGGTGGTCAACTTACAAGGGTGGTCAACTTCACGGGATTTACTGTACTACCACTGTTCCTTTTCAACTGAAAAAAAATATATAATGAAGGTTACAGCTAAAGATTTAACTAATATAAATACTTTTATTGAAATTTTATTTGCCATTTCTTGGTAAAATGGTCAACTTTTCTCATGAAATTATTCTTTGGTAACAGACTCGATAAAATATGAGAGACAAAAGGCTTTTTAGATATCTTATTTTCCCCCTAAGTTTATTATTAAGAAATTTAAAATAATGGTGATTTGCCCCGTGAACCAAATATTTTCCTTTTATTGTAGAAAATAAAGTAAAAAAATATTACTGAATTCTAGAATGGAGATAAGGGACAGCTTTTTTTTCATCTACTACACACAAAAGAATGTATATTTAAGGTAGAAATATGCTAATGCCTACTTTTTTATATACTACTAAAAATATATGTTATGCAGCGTACTCTGTAATATTTACAGTCGGTTTTAAATAGCGTATTATGAATGCAATATTTTATTTTTTTACTGTGGAACAGTATATGCATGAATATTTTGAAAACAACTCAGGAAAATGTTCACCAGAAGAAATAAATTTCAGTTTCTCGAAGGCAGAAGGTTTCTTTTCAATTCCTGGCTGATTTCGTTTTTTAGGGCCTTTAATTTTTACAAATGAGGCAGTGAGAAGCAAAGGGATGTAAGTGGACATTTTCACGTTTTGAGTAAAGGCGTCTTTAAAGATAACATCCTAGGTAGGCTTTTATGGATTTTTTTTTCTATTCTCTACAGCAACACCTACCAGGGCTACTAGTACTATCTCTAATCCCAAGACAGAGAAGAGGTTCCCCTTCTATTTGTACTGGTATAGTGCCTAAAAAGAGTAGTGTGCCGACCACCGCAGTATTCCCCGCGATTCTTGAAGACGAACTTTCGGCAATCCGCTAGAAGGCAGTGCGGTTAGGACGCACGCTACTCTTGACGGAGTTTACACATTAGTTGATGCAGGATTTAGTTATAATTCGTTTATGCGTTACTGTTGTTTTTCTGCATTTCGTAAAACAATTATGAAGGAGTTTTAAAATATTTTAATTTTATACATCAAAGTCAATTATTAAGAAAAAAAAGGTACATCTTGTTTAATATCAGCGTGCAAAAGTGGTTACGGATCAGGCAAAGAAAACGTTTCGCTTTTCAAAGTTCCCGAAGACTTAAGAATTGGAACTCGTTGATTTCTTCTAAAAATTTCAATGGTGTAGTTTGCGCCATACCCCCTTCCCCTCGTCGGCACCCCTGCGCAGCTATGGGTAAATTGCTCGAATCGCTGGTTTATCGAGATGACCTTTTACGTTGAAAAAAGTTCGATCCGAAAAACGGGGCCTTTAAGCAGCAAAATTAGCATGTAACCGCCCATTTAAGACGAGTCCGATTGAGAAACATAGCCTGGGCGCAGCGCCATCTGCATTTTCCGCAGATCTGACCTCACTTTTCGTCCGTCGATCGGCACACTACCCTTTCTAGACACTATGGTACTGGTTATCTCCAAATTTTTAATTTTGGCACTTACATGTTACATCCCTTTGCTTCTCACTACCTCAAATGGGAGTGAAGGGAGCTTCTGTGCTACATTGTTCGGAAGTGAAGCCGCTTGTATTGCCGTGAGCTACGTAATAAAAACGCATTCTGATTTGGGGAAACGGTGGAATTTCAAATAATCTTGCTTATGTTCGATTCCTTTCTCTTTATTAAGGGTAAGGTGGGTTACAGTGTTACTGGGAAACAAACAAACATACTAGAATGTAGCGTAGAAAATATGGTTTTAATCGGCTTATTTTCGGCATGGATATAAACTATAACAATTTCTCTTTAATTAAAATAATTTAAACATGAACATTATTAGCAACTACTTAATATAAACGGCACTTTCATTAAATCAGTCGATCCGTAACACTTGACTCCGTATCTGGTGTATTCTGTTAAAGGGTTCGAGACACAATGTTACAACATAAAAATAATAGAAAAATAGCAATAAGAGAAAAAAAGACATTTCTAATAAATATTAAATTTAAAAAAAAAAAATTCTTTGGGAACGTATAGACATCTGCCTAACATTTGGTCTTTCTTGCTGTAACATTTACCTAACGATACTATCGCCATATCGGGTTCAATAGGAAAGTAGAAATGAAGGGCTCGTCGCAAGAATGTGGTAAGCCACATGATGTGAATTTTCAGTAGACGAATTTCCAACTTATAAAAAATATTTGTCGAATTTTTCAAAGCTATTACACATTCTATACTCTGCAATACTAATAACAGATATGGTTTTCTCCAAATGACATAATCCATTGTCATGCTTATTTCAATTTTAGCTATGAGAAACAAACATTTTGATCGAAAAATCACTCCTTGTGGCTTGTCACATTTCTGCCTCGAGCTCTGCAAATGATTATCAACTTTGCCTGCCATTTCTACGTAAATGGCTAACTTTACGGAAATTTATAACTAAATATACAGAAAAAAGAGGAAAGCCCACATTATTTACCTCAATATAATGCGCTCGGAAAGAAATTAAAAACTTAAAAGTATTTTTTCGTCGTTTGATCTCACAAATTCCTTTTTTGTTTGTTATTTTTTAAACGCGCGGTACTAATAGCGGCATAGACAACTGCTTAAAAATGGCTGTTTGTGAGGTTGAGACGTTGAGAAATATGTGTACCAACATCATAAAAATGAAAGACGGAGACGGAGATATGTGCGTTGTAACAGTGTATCCCGGGTAACAATGTGCCTGATCTTACCCTACTTGAAAACAGCAGCGTGTTCAATTAACGCATGAGTTTGTCAATCCGCATCTACTATTAACTACTGCCTGCCCGGTGTTGCATGGTCTACCTCGACAATAAAAGTTGTATCAAGTGGCGCGTGTTCAATAATCAAACTTAAAGAAAAGGAGGAAAAATAGTGTAATGTCAAAGGCAATCAATACCCCATTTCCAAAATAGTGATGTAGAGACAACCTGTAAAAGCTTTTACCAGATGTCTTTACATCTAAATGCTCACTCATTTACATCGAAAAAGGGGTTCTCTGTAACCCCGAAACACGTGTCTACAGTAGTCTGCTAATTTTGTGCATCAAAATGTTGTTGATTGCCATTTACTTCTCCGCAGAAAGGTATTTATTTATTTCTTATTGTAATGTTTCCCGTCAACGTATACAAATTAGTGTAGGATTTTTTTTAAATCTCCAAAATCGAAGAACCTTTGTAACGAAGTTGGCAAAGATTCCACTCTGTGCACCCATATAGTGTAAGTTTTTATGCATTTTCCCCTAAATTTTTCTTGAATGGTAAATCTCCCTCGCGCATTCTTAAAGACAGCAAAAATTTGGTTTATTCCCCCCTCTTAGTACGAGTAACTTCTTGATTTTCATCACATATATCTTTTGTCCGTCACGTTCTCAATGCTGCAATGTCCTGTCACTTCATTTTATAACATTTTATTTAATTTTTATTTTGAATGAAAAGTATCCTGGAAAACTTCTGCGTATAGTCTAGTCGAATAAAGAAAATATTGTCAGTAAAATTCTTATCAGCCAACTTGGTACTTTCTCTGCTATACGAAGTGATCCAGCAATGCAATCTAAGTCCTTACATTTTTTAAAACCATCTGTTCGGAAAATTTGAATCAATCTAATCTTTGTGCTTAGGACAATGATATAATTTGATACAGAAACTAAAAAATTTGTATCTGGAATTTACGACATTGCGATGTCTACAAAGAAGAAAGGGGGGGGGGGGACCCGCTATCTTTCAAAGACGGTGATAATTCAGGCATTTGCTGTTTTCCCCCGTGAAAAATACTTCTGCAATGATTGAATTTCGTTCGAGGCCTAATTACTATTCGAACAAGACTAGAAATTTTCATTCCTTCCGGGACGCAACACGAGACAATGCAATATTTCGTTCTCCAATTAGCATGCAGCTCTCAATCCTTCCTTTTATTTCATTAGCGGCGGCCCAGCAGAATCTAAGGTGACAGTCGAGGACCGCCATTTCATTCCCAGGGCGAACTGGATGACTCTGCGTGGGCAACCCTCGCCGGGGATTTGTAAAGATAAAGGGGGAGGGGGGTGGGTATTCGCGAACAGTGATGTACGATTTCGTACGAACAGACACGCACCATCACCTGCCTCAAGGCGCCCACGCCGACACCTACACGCCCAAAATTGCATCCGCAAATGGAAATGCTTAATTTGCCTCCCCTTTTGGATGCGGTTCCACAGGAACGCTCCAAAATTCGGTTTTGGCATCTATTCTTGAGAGCCCTGGCTGAAATGTGCAGTGCTCGGAAAGAGCTTTAAAATTCAAAATATTTTAATGGTTATGTGTAACTGTTTGTAGCAGTTTTATAAAGGAACATTATTTTAGCAGTTTTCTACCATTTGTGCATTAAAGCGAGAGTTCAGGCTCGAAATAATAGAAACGAATTTTGCACTTTGTGGCAGAATGTTTTACCGCTTTCTGCTCTAGCACACGTTGAAAATGTATCGTTTTACCAAAAAAAAAAAAAAAAAAAAAGCGAGTTATAAAATGCATGTTTGTCAGTGATGGCCATTAGCTTTTTGCAGCTATTCTTTGGAAAGAAAGTAAACTGCAATCATTACAACCAAATCTACATCTATGATTGGGGAAAACCTAACCTGTCAGCTCCGTAATGCTGTTACTAGGATCAGCCTTCACAATGCTGCTAGGCTAGGTTTGCCCAAACTAAAATTGGGTATATGAATATTTCTATACCAACACTTCGCACTGACCGACTATCATACCCGACCCAGTTATAGAAATAAGTGGATGAAAAACTATTAAATTGAATTGTGGAAAGCCTCGAAATACTAGATTATTCGCAAAGTTTGAAAAGTTATAAAAAGTCCATTCTCCATATTTCGCAGTTCCAGAGCTAAAATATGCCGCCTTGTGGTGATTTATGGTGATTTAAGAAATCAATCAAAGAAGTAAAACATTTCAAGTTTTCGCGGACACGGGAAATGCTCCTTGGACAGGTTATGTTCTACATCAGTAGGTCGAACTTGGTTTTACCTCTTTCAGCCGCCATTAGCCAGAAACTGCAGCGCCTCCTATAATTTATTTAAATTGAAAATTCTATACTTGATTGAGTATTATTCGCTTCAGCCGAAAAATAAATTTGTCTTTTCTTCTTTTGTTAGCTACCAACTTATAACTGCTAAAATTCATTTTTGTATTTGCCAATAATCCAAAGGCTTGCCTGGTTCTATCGTCCCATTCTCATTCACCGCTGCTTCAGTAATACTAATCACGAAATATTAGTAAATCTGTTGGTATCGTTACAGTAGAGTACAGTGTAAATGTAACAAGTATGTGGGGAAATAAAATTTGTGTGAATAACTTGAACCGATTGTCGATCAGTTATAACAGAGATTGTCACATCCATTGGATATTGTGTAGTTTAGTTTGTAGTATCAAATTGAACCGACTTCCGTCATTGCGCCTCCTTTGTTGATACAATGCTATTGGAACTATTTGTAAAGTGGTTTCCATTTTGAAAAGATAAACATATTCAAATATATGAATACATGTTTTTTCTTTGCCTTATAAACAGGGCCGTCCCAAGAGGGGGGCGAGCGGGGCAATCGCCCCGGGCGCCACGAAATGAGGGGGCGCCGCAAGGTGCCCCTCGTTTCGACGGAACACAACATTCACACGAAATGAGGGGCGCCTTGCGGCGCCCTCTCATTTCGTGTATCATAAATACACAGTCAAAAACACACAAAATACAGAATCATTGCAACGATTCTTTATTTTCTTCCTACGGCACGAAAATATTCCTCTCTCTGTCCCCAAAATATTAGTTTCCTTTGTATCATTGAAGCAGATACAATTCCTGAGAATATAACTGTTTAGAGTCAAACAAAAGGCACTTCTCCTTTGTCTAGTTTTCACCACATTTGCTTGAATTCTGTCCTTGCGTGCAGTGACGTAACCAGAAAAAAAGTTTTAAGGGGGCACATTGAAAAAAAAAAACAGAAACAAAATGTTTTTTTTTTTTTTTATCAGATAGGAAACAGTTAAAAGGTGTCCAGTCAAAATTTTGAAACTTTTAGTTTTAAAAACGCAATTTTAGCCTTAAAAACGCGATTATACGTCATGTTTATTGACGTTAGGGTAAGGGAGGGAGCTCAGAGACTGTTTCCGATCCATTGTTTTTTTTAAATAGATTGAAATCAATTCCTTCTCTCCCTGTAAGTTTTCGAAATTGAAGTTTCAAAAACGCAACGTTAGACAAACTTTGAAGATTTTATTAATAGGAGGATCTGGAGCATTTCCCAGGAAAATTGTTCAAAATTATGGTTCAAAAAATTTAAACAATGTTTCACATTCAGGGGCTATTCCCCTTAAATTTTACTAAAGAGTCGTTTAAAAAACCCATTGCTTGTCATATTAAAGAAAGGCGGCATGGGGACCCTTGCACGAATATTTTCTTTAACTCGCGTCTTAAAACGCAATTTGTAAGGCCATATTTCGTAATATTAGGGCCAGTGATTTTTCGAACTTAGAGCTCCAAAAACGCAATTCTGACCAATTTTCGATGATTTTGAGTATTTGTGCGCTTTTGCCTAAAACTTACAAATATTTGATGGAAACAAATAACATCTTTGTTTATAACATATATGAAAGCTAGTATTAAATTAATACAAGTAAAACCAAAAAAAAAAAAAAAAAAAACTCTTGAAAAGAATCTTTGGATGAGTCCAGATCGAACTTTAATTTTGATGTAATTTACTTCGATAAATACATTTTCTATTTATAATCAGCAAAATTATTTATTCGTGTTCTTGGTTTGATCAATATGAATAATCAATTCAATTTTTTTTTAATCTAGTGGGATAACATTTTACAAGATAAACATTTGGATTTTTAACATTTCTATTTTTTGAAAAGTTTTTGGTTCATTAACGTTTTACAAATATTAGAAGCAGATTCATTCCTTGTGTTTTAATTAGTGTTATGAATAGCCCTCTGATTGTTCTGTTCATTAATATGTAAAAAATTCAAGTATGTATTATGCACTGATGTTATAACTAACTTGATTTTTCTGTGTGTATGGGGGGGGGGGCGACAGAAAACCTTCGCCCCGGACGCCATCAGCTCTTCGGACGGCCCTGCTTATAAACACTATATTGTAGGAGTTTTACTGATGCATTTAATTCGATTTTACGATACATAAGCGACGTTGGCTACTTTAAGAGATAAAATAGGAGCCATACAAGGATGAATATTTATCTAGCATGTTACTAAAGAAATTTCACATGTACGGGTGAAATAATTAAAACAGAAGTATAAGTGAATAATTTTAAAAAACATGTTATTCATTGTATTATAACTCCGTATTTTATTTAAATGGAAGATTTTACGAAATCTGAAATCTATTCCAAAATTATTTGCTCTCTCTCTCTCTGTTGGCTCATGAAAATATCATATATCGAATAATTTCAAAAATGTTGTTCTGCTCCATTATTTAGCTGAATATTTTGTCCAATTTCTATGCAAGGGCTGAATTTCTAATTTTTTTGCCAGTCAAAAATACGCTTATGAAAATGGTAGTACTTTTGAGCTGGTTCACATTTTTATCCTTTCTGCTCTCTGGCCAATGTTAAAGCTGAATAGTGAAGGAAAATCATTAAAACGGGATTTTCACGGGCACAGTCCTTTTTCCAAATCAAAAATTCGTTGCTTTCAGAGTTTCTTTCCCTTTTCCATTTATGGACAGATAGACACCAAATCCGCATTTCACGCGCAATTATCGATATCCCTTGCAGTCTGTGGCGTAGGATACATAAAATTGCCATCCGCTGGGAACAACTGAATTACGGCTCGGCATTCCTCCCGCCCGGAGACCAACACCCAGCGTAGAACAAACGAATGAATGAAAAATCGTAGACCAAATTATGAATGAACGGTGCGTAGTACTACGAGTGGGAAGGCAAAAAGAGAGCGCGCGGAGTAAAGGTGGGTGGGTTTTCCTGCGACAACGGACAGGAAGTTTTCGTCCCTATTATTGAATCGTCGTTGTAGTAGGATGCTACATCCGGGATGCGAGCCGAGCGAGCGGACGGATGCTGGGGATCAGCAGCTGAATCATCTATGGAATGTTTGCCGCTCATTTCTCCGAAATGATTTGTGCTGGACTGTAGAGGCTCGAGAAGCCCGCGTGGCAGAAGCAGCCGTCTCTCTCTCTGCGACTCATTTTTAAAAATTCGCAATTTTTTAATCATTTAAAAAATTTAATTTTTTTTCTGCTTCAAAGTTGCACTACTTTTATTGAAATAATTTATTTTACATCCCATTTCTGATGCGAGTCTGAGTTCCCTAAATGGAGGGATAACTCTGAACCAGGCTAATAATTCATTTTAAATGGATTTAATACTTAGAGTGCCTGAACATAAAAATTAAAAGGTAGGCTTAAAAGTTTTAGAGTAAAATAGAAAAAAGAGATACGGAGTTTTATTATCTTTTTAATCAAAACTTAGTAGAAAATTTGATGAAACATCTAAAATTCTTTTAAAGACTTTTGACGCAGTAGGTTTTTGATTTTGTAGCAAATGCCGAAATTTATTTAAAATATCGATAATATGAAATGCCGTATCTTTGCTCAAAGTTGATTTTAACAATTGTCGAATGTTTTCGTATTCTGGTGGGTGGACGGTGGATAAGCATTGTAAATGCTTTCAAATCAGCTGTACCAATATCAGGGATGTCTATAGGGGGAATCATTACACAGATTACAGCATTGAAATTGTTCAGTTGGGGGGGGGGGGGGGAATTAGTGAATTTCTTTCTCATTATCTGATAGGCTTGCGTTTTTGGGCTTGCACCGAGATTTTTGAAAATGTGCGATGTTATTTTTTGGGGCAGATCAGTCTGCAGATCTTATCGAGGATTTGCGACAGGTGTTGCGGAGTTTCTGCTACTGGGCAAGAAACGCAGTGAAATTGAAATGTGCTCCAAGGGCGTTTTTGTTTTTTTTGGCTGCGGGGGGTAATGGATTAAGTTTTGTAAGTTTTATGGGTAAAAACTAATTTATTTTCCTCATAATTTCGAGAGGGATGGATGCATTCCTCTGGTATGCACTAATGTAAAAATAATAATAATTAAAAATAAAATAAAGTCAGAAATCTTCTTTGTACATTTCCTTCTTAAAACGATCTTTCCGCTAATATTTGTTCAAAGCAAATTTACCTGTTAGACGAGGATTATATAGGAATTTTCATATTCCCGCTCAAGCTCTACTGTCAACATTTTTTTAATTGTTCAAATTTGATCGAAAAGTTGTTTTAATCGAAAAATCAAACATGAGAATGAGATGGCCTTTCCAAGATCTTGCAAATGTAAAAGCATTTTCATTCGACTACGACTATTTATTCCCTCAAAAACTTTTAAGCAAGAAGGCATATACTTACTTTCAAATTTTCAATTTTCTTTTCATATTGAAATAATTACTATATTGTCGACTAATATTTGTTCTCAGCCGTATTTAAAAAAAAATTTAGAATTCTCATAGAAGATTTTTTTTTTTTTTTTTTGAGCAATTACGATTTGCTTATTATTGTTTTCACTTGACCATTGAATGATATCCTTTGTTTTTTGGACCGGGTCTCTCTGCGAGCACCACCTTCGACCAGCCCCCCGGTGCTGCTCCTTCAGCGAGTGCCGTTCCCACCAGCAACACTGTCCACTGGAATCTGATCCTCCTGGGCGGTTGCGTCCATATAATACACACACACACACACACGCCTGTGCACATACACACACAGGCCTGTGCACGCACACGCAAACACCAACATACACACATACAAACACACACACACTCGTGATTTCGAAAAGCACAATTTGAATTCAAGACATCAAAATTCAATTTTTTTTAAAATTTAATTTGTTTTATAAGGATAGGTAACAGCAAAAATAAAGTATAATTTTTTTTAAAAAATTTTTAAATACAATCTATAAGTTCGGTTCACAAATAGAAAGAATGAAATAAATAAGATTTTTTAATTACAACACTCATAAATTGCAGTTAATTGTAATATCTTTTAGTTCTAAAGCAACCAATAAAATTTCAATTAAAATATGAGAAGGAGAAATATAGGCGGAAAAATAAAACCCACATTCGTACTAAACTGAATAGCGCCTACTTCTTTTAAATTTTAATTTTTATTGGCTGCTTCAGAAAAAACCTGAATATATTTGAGGATATTAAGATCAACTGCAGCTTTTGGGTGTTGTAATAAAAAAAATCATATGCTTATTTTTTTTTCATACATTTTAGTGCAAACTGAGCGAAAAAACTAGTCTTTAGAATTAAAAGCATTTTTTATATTTTAATTACTGTGTTTACTTGACGACTAGTTTTTTTACTTCGTTATATCCTTTTAAAATGTTCACTTTCAAGTTGTTAATAAAAATCAACCGTTGATTGAAATGGAGTTGCCGAAAGCGAAAATATATTTATGAGCAGAAATCGTTTTTACGCTTCTACAAGCGTATTCACACATAAATAATCGGAGATACTAATACACTACAAAAATTTACATAAGCTTTTTTCACGCTTTGGGGTTGTTTATGAATGATGTCACCTTTTTTTCCATCGTATATGATACTCTTCTCCCTCTTTGTCACGAAGTGTCATACTTCACCTGACCCCCCCTGTCACATATCACGCTATATTTCCTAAACAAATTGTTATGAAAAAATACACGATGTCACACTTCTTGTGGCCCCCCCTAATCCCTTGTCACAAACTGCCACCATTTCACAACCTTTCTCTCCCTTCAAAGCGTGATATCATTTGTGGTCGACCTCTTTGTATGAAAAATAAAAATCTATCAATTAGGACGATGCAGGGGAAGGGGGCAGGGCCGTGCCAAGCCTGATCGGTGCCGTCGTGCAAATATCTTTTGAGCGCCTTCATGCAGTGGTATTCGAGGAAAATATGGTTAACACCTGGAGTGCGGTTTTGTAGACAAATATAATGTGGGGAAACTAACTTAGGAATTTAATTTATTAAAAATTAGTTTTAGGGGAGGGGGGAGAACAATGATTTTTTTTTCCTTATGAACTTAGTTTCAGTTCTTCATCAGCCTAAACGTGCAATTTTATATGCGATCTTTGGAGATGTAAGGTGGAGAAAAAGTTCCGGGAATATCTCCAATATTTTCCAAAATTCATGCCTTAAAAACGCGATTATAGACCATACTTGTAGCCATTAAAGAAAATAATAGGACTCAACGAGTTTCTGATCGATTAAGCGTCCCCTCAAGAGGGTTCGAAATTAAAATTTCCTCAAAACGAAGATTTTAGACGTTCATAATGGTATTATGAAGAAAGGAGATCACAGGTTCTCCCTCTAACTTTTTTTGAAATTGTAATTTTATAAGCTCAATTTTCGTCGTTCTATGGTGATATAACAGGGCTTGGGACATCCCTCCTCGAACATTTTTTGAAATTAAAGACTTATAAGCGCAATTGTTGACTATTTTCTAGTAAGGTAAGGGTCTCGGCAATTTTTCGAAACATAAGCTCCAAAAACGCAATCTAAGACTATCTTCCATGTTGTTAGAGCACGAGGTGTTTGGTGGCTCTCCTCAAATTGAAGATGATCTGTAATGATTTTGAGGGGTGAGGGTGCTTCCAGGCAGAGATGGGCAGATTCGTATTCGTAAATCCGAATCCGAATTTGATTCACAGTACCTTAACGTGTCAATCCGAATACGAATACATTCGTATTCACAAGTGTGAATTCGAATAGATTCATATTTGCAAGTGTGAATCCGAATACGAAATTCGGATTCATACCTATGAATCCGAATCTATTCAGATTCAGACCTATGAATCCAAATCATTTCTGATTCACATCTGTGAATACGAATCCATTTGGATTCACACTTGGATTCACTGAAAAATTCAATTCAAAAGCTCAATATAAATAAAGAAATGTCTGTCTGTACCTCGCTACAGGTCGAATTTTGGGTGCTAGTGAATGACGATATTGTTATGGGTCCAAAAATTTTAAAAGTGGAATTCTACCAAAGTAATGTAAATTGAAACTTTGATTTGTTTATATAATTTTACCACAGATATATATGTAAAAGCTAAAAACGAACAGTTACACAATCATAGGTTTAAAAACCATTTAATGACCGTTCTAAAAAAATAGTGAAAAGACCCGCGGATAGTTCGAATTGCGGATAAAACGACCGCCGATAATCGGGAGTTTACTGTATTTGTCATTAAATTGCTAATTAAATGGAATTCATTATAAAGCAGTTTAATTATTGATAACTGTCAATTATTATTTGTTATTGTAAAATACCAATACACTCCTATTTGTGATTCTGAGTATTTTTAAAAAAAATAAATGACCTCAGAATTTATGCATGAGTTACACGATTCATTTATTTTCTTATTAGGAAAAGAATAAATAATGTGTTTTACCAACAATTGTGTTAATAATTCACATAAATTTACACCGAAAAAGTTTTAATTTTTTAGTTAATTATAAATCAGACTTTGTTTTCACTGTGTGTTGACATTAGAATCACACAGAGCTAGAACATTTATACGCTCTTGACTAGTACTGCCGTGCTAAGCACAAAAGTCGTATCTGCAGCCGAGCTCAAAATAAGAACTGCTTTTCAAAGTTTTACGAACATTTGATTAAAGTTCCACTTTTCCAGGACTTTTTAAAAAATATTTCTCATCCACAAATAATCCCAAAGCATTGCACGTAGGTAAAATAAGTTGCGAACCACGTCGTGACAATAACTCAGTTTTGATAAAATGTACAGATATGACTTTTGTGCTTATCACGACAGAGAACTGCTTCTTAAACTGGTCCTTACTCGTTAAATATTGAAATTGCCCTTTAAACTGCTGTCATAAATACTGAGAGAGTATAGCTAGCATAAAAAGCAGAAAATTTGAAACTGACGTAAAAATCGTAATTTTAGGCAATATTTTGTAATGTTGTAGGGAAGGGAGTTTGGGATGCCTTCCCGAAACTTTTTTAACATTGAAGTCACTATTAAACTGTCGTGATGTTCGGGAGTCAACAGCTTCATCCGGTATTTTTCTCAAAACTTAAGTTTTTAAAACGCACTTTTAGGTTACTTTTGAAGCCATGAGGTGAGAAGTGCTGAGTAATAATGCTCAGATTAGTATACGAAAGGAAAAAGGAATTTATTTTTAAGTTTGAAAAGGCATTATTTTTATCTATTTTTTAAGTTAAAAACTTGAAATGTGTGAAAAGATAACATTCAAGTCTCATGGAACCCCTGAGAGAGCTCCGTGGAACCCTGGTGTTCCACGGAACATAATTTAAGAAACGCTGTGTTACAGAATAAATTAATAGTTTTCTTGTGAGGCTATGTGAGTTGAACTTTGATGTATCAGTTTTATGGGTTATTTTTATAAGTTTGAAAATTTCAAAAAAATATGCAATTTGTAAGTATGGACATAACTTTGGTTACCTACACTAACTGAGCAGCATTAGTTTGATATCGTTTCACAATTCATCTCGACTATGTAGCTGTGTCTCTTTTGGGCAAATTCATTTGCACCCAACTAATTCAGTTGAACTTATTTATTCATTAATTTGAGAAATTGCAAATATGTTCCAAACTTGGGACACTGTTCCAAGTTAAGGCATTAAAGCATAGTGTCTATAAAGAATATTGAGGAAAAAACTGTATAACTGTATTAATAAAAGCGTATGGATACAAAATTTTATAAATTCAGTGATATTTTGATGACAATAAATATGTCATACCATAACAAGACAGAACAGTTATCATTGGTAAAAAAATTTAAACTATTCATGAACAAAAGACGTTTCGTCAAAACAATACATTTGTAACTTCTACAAATGAAAAAGAGTCTCTAAGTATAGATCAGGCTAATTCATTTCTAGTGAATTTAACGTTACTATGAAGGAATGAGAAGGAATGTGAAATGATGTGAAATAAGGAACATTAAAAGCTAAAAATAAGCTGTGCTAATAATTATTTGGGTTTATCAATTGCTTTTATGTTTCCAAGAGGGAAAAGCAGAAATATTAAATTCAAAAGAATTAAGAAGGCAGGTTGGACCTTCAATGTTTTCAGAGGCAAGAGTATATTCTGATCATCGTTAAAAGTTTACAAGATCATATTATTTCTATCTAATGATATTTTTTTCTTTATTGGGTTGTAAAATAAACTTTTTTAAAATGACAGTCGGTGTCCCAAACTATTATATTTCGCTGAATACATGAAAGAAAGATCAAAATAAAAAGTGTCTCAAGTTAGGGAGGGAAGTCCCTAACTTGGGACAATGAAAATTTTTTTGTTTTATTTTTAAAGGGACAAATCTACACACTAATGCCTTGTCTTGAAGGGACGTCGTAAGGCACATCCTGAAAATAGAATACTTCGTTCGAATGGAAAACGTATGATTAATATGCTACTAAAGGTAAAAGTTCAAAACTCCTAAGTTTGGGCACTTGACTGTACAAAAAATTAGCTGAAATTTTTAGCGTTTATGACCATAAAATCATGATTTTTAACTTTTTATGGACTTCTAAAACCTGGGTCCATTCGTATTCGACTTGGGGCTCCAAATAGTAGGAAGTTCATTTTCGGGTTAATTACTTAGTTTGACGCCGAATACATCCAAAAACTTGCTAACACCCAAAACTCGAACTGTAGCGAAGTACAAACAAACATTTATTTATTTATATTGGCCTTTTGAATTGAATTTTTCAGTGAATCCAAGTGTGAATCCAAATGGATTCGTATTCATATAGATGTGAATCAGAAATGATTTGGATTCATAAATCTGAATCCGAATAGATTCGGATTTACACTTGCAAATGTGAACCTATTCGAATTCACACTTGTGAATACGAATGTATTCGTATTCGGATTGACACGTTAAGGTGCTGTGAATCAAATTCGGATTCGGATTTACGAATACGAATCTGCCCATCCCTGCTTCCAAGGCCTGGCATTTTGAAAATATTTTCATCTCGATATGGAATAAAAAGGGTAAAAAAGGGGAGAAATAAAAGAAAGAGAGCTTAATTAGCTGACAAATAATAAACTACAACATAGAAATTTTTAATTTAAAAATTTATTTTAATAAGAACTCAGATTTCCCACCGGCATTTTATAAGCTGAAGTGTGAAGATCTTAACACTTAAAATGATATGTTTCTACATTTTCCTATTTAAATGGTGAAGAATATAATAAAACATTTCATAAGGAAAATACAAGAACTTAAACTCTTCATTAATTGACTAAAACTACTCACGAAAATTTTTCATGTGCATTTAAATCACTTTCGAGTACCCCGTTCAGTTTCAGTGTGAGGCACATCCCTACCTTTAATTGACGCTACGGATTTACAATAAATCTTAAACTGTTAAAGTAAAAAATGTGAACTAATAATACACACACACACACATGCCAAATGTAACTCAAGATGGTGGTTGTACTCTCTATTCTATTCTATTCAAGAGTCACAACTGACTTCAACTGTATTTATGTCGAGGACTGCATACTAAGTGCCTTGCCTCCTACTCTCTATATTTTTTATTTAAAAGAAAAAGAAAGAGTGCATTCAAGACATAATAAACGAATGAAAAATTTTCCTCTGATTTTCCGTATGTACTCGAAAATAGGAACATTGCAAATTGGAATACAGTGTACATTTCTACTTCGTATCTCAAAGTTATTTCGAGTTCAGTAACCAAAATGGGGAATAACAAATTTGTTGCGACGCGCCTCCTCGTATGCTAACCCAGAGACATTACCGAAAAAGAATTCACGGCTGCCCATTAAGAAGAAAAATACTATATACGCATTAGTTAAGAGTCGATTGTTTTCGGCGTAAAAGCTTGCGCTTTGGGATAGCATGTTTTGACACAACAAGGCAATTATTTTTTCTTTAAGATAGCAGCGAGACAGATTGCTTGTCTCAATGAGCAGTCACATTTCACCGCAACCATTTATATAATGAAAAGCTCACTTTTATTTTATCGGTTGGAGATTTCTTCCCTATTTGGAACATTTTTGATCGTTAGAGCTTGACTCCTTTTTGACTCTGGCGCCACCGTGCCACGCACGACCTTACACATAAGGTCGGCGCGGCCCTGGGGGGGGGGGACTGTCTTTGAATGTTTCACAATTTTTCAAACATAAAATGACAAACATTCTAAATGTTAAAACTCAAAATAGTACACATCTGTGCTTTCCCTGACATCTTCCATTTCGTCCTCAGAAAAGTTTTTGCTCTATGGAATCAATTACATATTCCCCTAAAAAATATTTCGTAGTATTTCTACGTCTTGAAAAAAAAATCTTATCCATATCTCTGTTTATAAGTCTCGTGAAATCTGTACACACAAATGGGTATTTTCTAATGGATGAAGGAGCAAATCTTTAGTTCACTTGTGTTTAGATTTTTTTTGATATGATTTACTGATTGCCCGAGTAGTGCAAAGTTCGATCAACTTTAGTCTAGCCCCTACGACAATTTTCGCCACATCCACCTACGTCTGTGTTTACGTCAACGTCCTGCTAAATCTCTAGCCGTGTTGCACATAAAAAGTGTATTTTTCGTACCAGCATATCCGCGGGCTCGATAAATAGAGAAGTAAATACAACGGGACTGGGGGGGAAGGCGGGAATTGAAACACGTGCAGCTGCATCACTAACTGCGGAGGCGTCGGAAAAAAGGGAGGAGGCAGCAGGAGCAAACACTCTCAACGCAGCTCACGCGGTATCCCGACAGGAAAACTAACATCCCGGAAGAGACGGGTGAGCTCTATAAACTCGCTTCCGTCGGATCACGGGGGGATGAGTTTTTGTTATTTGCCACTCTCAAAAAAGTAATTCCGACATTGAGCAATTAGTGATTCGTGATCGTTGCGAGACATCCCTTGTAACCCATTAGCAAATATTCTTTCTCTTTTACTTTTTCTTTCTTTTTTTTTTTTTTTTTTGATGGTGCAGCGTTCTTTTCCGGGGTTTGTGGTCCGTTGGTCAAAATACGTTGAGGGTTTTTGTTTTGTAATATCCTGGCAAACGGTTATCGTGTTGCAGTGCCCCATCCGCTTTGGGTTTATCGGATTTTAATCACAATTCTGCTAACCAAAGGGGGTGGGGGATTAATATTCACATTTTTTACTAGAGCCTTCACCGTATGCAAGCCTTCAGAGAAACCGCAAACGCTTGAGTATCAAGTTACATGTGATGAAACATTGGCGGAACTTAATTTTACTAATCCTTTCCGCTTGCTATTCATTCTTTTAAAAACGTCTCTAAACTCTAAAAGTAGATATGTTTTCCAATTAAAAAATGATATTCCTTCTAAAAGTAACAAGTTCCTTCTCACCTAAACGAGCCTACTTTCGCGTACATTGTTTTTCTAACATCAGTGCTAGATCTCGTTTTCTATTGACTTAAAAAATTTATTTCAAGTAAACCTTTTTAACATTTTGACTTCAAAAAAAAAAAAAAATGTCATTTTTATGCAAGGGAAAAGAAAGAAAAAGTAGTTAATAGAAAGCAATAAAAATTTATTTCTGGCTTTACGTTTCGGTAAATTATAGCTATCAATTATCAATAATTTTCTTTTGTTAGAATTGGTTTAAGTACTAACTAATATTCATTTATTACGTAATACATGAGAGATGAAGGGCACTAAGTGACAAAAACAAAATTATGCAAGAGAGGAGTTTAAAGTTTTTGTTTTGCTATGATTTGTGCTTCTGCATTGTCCTTTATGGGATTATAAATGAAAAATTTCGTATTAAAATCTTAGTGCATTTTACCTCTGTATCGAGTGCAAAAAGTTGAGTAAGATGGTGCTTAAATCTCGATTAAAAAATAAATTAAAAAAAGGACATTGCACTTTACATCCCTGGCACAGAAATGTAAGAGTTGTTACACTATCAAAATTGAGGGCTTCAAATTTTGAATTTGAACATGTAAAAGTGAATAAATAAATAAGCAAATTAAGTGTGAACTACAGGGGAGAGCAGGGCACAGTGGGACCGTTTTCTTTTGATTTGTTGCAATTTCTTCCATTCTAAAATAAATTTTCATTGCAGGGGATGATTGCAGAGCTCTTTAGCTTTCACCGTGGTTTTTTTTCATAATTTATCCTCATTCGTTTCTATTTGAAAAAACAAAATTTCGAAAGGCTGTCTAAGTGTCCCACCGTGCCCCATGTGGGGGCACAGTGGAATCCTCTCTTGTTTTTAGCGATCTTCTTCATTCTTATAATGCATTAAACTTTCACCCCCCCCCCTCCCCCGTTCAGTTTTAAGGGAGTTAGCAAAAATGTATGAAATTAAAACTAAATATGCAGCAAAAAGCGTTTGCATGAGAAATAAACAATTGAACAGTTTTCAACACATTTTGGCTCAAAATAAAATTAAAAAATAATTATAACAGAATAAGAAAAAGAAGAAAATTCTAAGAAGTGATAACGGCCAAGCTGTTAGCTTTTATGCTTTGTTTTTGCTAATGGACCTTATTGTTCTGGTTGTTGCAAATAACTATGCCTCACTTTCCGTGACTGTTTTTGAAGTTATTTCTGAACAATTTAAATTTCTCCCTCCAGATATTACTCTTGACTGTTTAGACTATTACTATTACCTTATGTTAGTCATTATCTTTGTGAGCTTAGAGTGACGTTAAATGAATGACTCACTGGTGACCTAAATAACTTAAAATCTCTGGGATTTTCAACCGAAGCCACAGAGGAAAAACTACGGAGTCACAGAAACGAATATGAAAGTAGATCAGACATGAGTTTCGGTATGGACTCTAACTAGTGAACTTCTATTTCGTAATTACGCTAACCTGCACTTTGTGTCGTGTTTCTTGGGTTTCGTTAAATGCTTTTATATAGATTTTTAACTTCTGAATCACAGGAAATGACTTTCATTCCCTTTACCTCTCTCCCATCACTCAAGGATTTTTTGAACAAATTTCAGAACTTGTAAAAATATGAAAAATTGAACGTTAAAAACAAACATGTTTTTTCTTTTATTTTATTCATTTTCAAACAAACAGACTTATTTAGTGTTGCTTAGACAGTATTATATGTAAGCTAGTGGGGTTAGAGTGAGGGTAACCTGCAAATTATCCAAGAAAGGAGTTTAAAGTTTTTGTTTTGTTATCAAACTTGTAAAAATTTGAAAATTTAAAACGAACATTTTTTAAAATATTTTATTCGTTTTTTTAAGCTAATGTTATGCATTATTATATGCAAGCTGGTGAGAAACTGAATCAAGGGTAAGGGCCCCTTAAACTTTCATTAAAGATTTAAAAAAAAAAAACTTTTATTGTTTTTTTACTGCATTTTTAGTTAAGACTCGTTTAGTATGCTTTTCACATTTCGAAGAGTTGGAATCTGTTTAGTCAGTGATGCAACTTACATTTCTTTACCATTACATTTTACTTATTTATTTGTTCGATTAGCGTTAGTGATTTGTTTCGTAAGAACAATCTCTTTTCGTGGTAGCGCAGCCGATTTGAATCAATGGCGCAATTCAGTAAAGTTTTATCTTTTGCTACTGAAACATGCCGCAGAAACTTGTGCTTTGAACATTGCTTGCAGGGAGGGCGTCATGGTAAAAATTCATGTATTCGAATAAAAGGCTCAAACACAGGTATATATGTGTCCACTCATGTCAAACTTCGATTTGGAGGACTGGACGAGGAAAAATGTCAACAACAACATTGTTGACATTTTTGTTAACTATGTTTTGTTGAAAACATAGTTATCAAAATCGACAATGGACCAATGAAAGACTAGGTTAATTACTTGCACTATCTCGGAGCTCAGCTCCACTCATAAAATAAAATTTTTTTTTTCTTGGTAACATTTACTCTCAATTAAAGCTATTTGATTAATTTTCCCTTCTTTTATCTCTTAGGACCAGTGAACTGTTTGTAGATAATCCCGGTGATAATGACAAAATTTTAGTCCATCTGAACATAACCCTGCCGAGGTTATCTTGCTCAGGTAAGTTGTGGCTTTTTTATTGTTGTTGTTGTGTGCCAGCTAGGCTGGCAATTTGGGGTGCGCTGCTTCACTTTTCCATCTGTACTGTAATTTGGTGTAAAGTTCGACTTCTACTATACACTCATGCCATAAGGACCCGTTTATAGGGTAGGCAACCATTCACAGCACAACAGCACATTCTTACAAAGAAAGGACAAGGACAGGAGAGAGAAAGTACGTCCATGCCCAAGCCGGGATTCGAACCCGGACCTTCCTGTCGCAGTCAGACATCTCTGACCACTAGACAAGGCAGGTGGCTGCTTTATTATTAAAATTATATAATTCAGAGTATTGTTTGTATTTCCCGGAAAGCTCTTTAAAATATTTCTGAAAGTCTTAAAGATCCCGATTTTTTATCGGAATTCCTTACACCAACACTCCTTTCAGTGCTCCAAAATATTGTGTATGGATCCGCTTCTGACTCATGCCGTATCGTTTGTAGTCTTCAAGAGGATTCTCGAACGACAAAGTTACCATTGAACGAAAGTTCCAGTCAGCGAGGCGTGTACACTCGTCCACCCCCGCAAGCCATCTGTCTCCGCTTACAAGAAGCCCCACAAGAGAGCGACAAGAGCGAAGTCGTACGACTCACTCGCCTAGCAGGTTACTCGAGCACTTGAATCAGCCATTTCTGGCTCCGATATTAGCTGCCAACTTTCCCGATTTGTTCGGAGAACTCCAGAATTTTGATGCCTTCTCCAGAGTTTTCGAATAAAATAAATGCTTTCCGAAATTTCATCAAAATGACGAAATCCCCCCCCCCCCCCCCAACCACCAAAAAGAGATTTTTCAGTGATAAGTATTTCGGGAGAATCCTCTACAGTAAAATAATCGCGGTTGAAAAAACAAAACCTTTTTGGAGTTTGAAAATTGTTTATGTCCGATCATTTTTTAAACATATTTACCGTTTTCCTTTTTTTTTAAGACTTATTTCTCAAAAAATTCGGTTCTTCTTTGCACTTACTAAATTTTAACCTGTTGCAAAAAATGCTTATTTTCACTTAAAAGCTGGAAAAAATTTGTCTCTTAAAAAAAAAAAAATTTTAAATAAAAACCTTTATTTACGAATTTCAAGACGTGCCGGATTTACGAATGCTAAATTTCGGGTCCTGCACAGGCTTAATTTAAGAAATTCATGCTAAAATTCAGGCCCAGATCTATAAATGTTAGGCCCCCTTCCAACAAAATCTGTAGGACCTCTCCCCAGAAGCCTGCAGTGTATATTTGCAACGGTAATGGGTCTTAGTGCTATTTTTTTTTTTTTTTTCAACTTCTTGGGTAGTTGGGTTCCTTAAGGACGCGGGCTCCCCCGCACTGCGGAGTCTGCGGGTACGACTAAAAATTTAAAAATATCTTTACACTCAAATTTCTATCGTTAAATTTATTCGCGAAAAGCCTCCCTAATTTTCATCTTGAACTTTTGGCAGAGCAAAATTGCTACACGACTGACAAAACCTGGGAAAGTTCTGACACGTTCGATTAACTGAGAAAATTAAAAAAAAAAAATCTTTATATAAAAAGACTTGATCATGTTTTTACGCATATGCTTTTAAGTACTTTACGTTTCCTTTATTAAGTCCTAGCAGATAAAAGTTCCGTGGTGAAAGTTCATGGCCAATAATGCCTTCTCGTAATTGAAGAAACAGTTTTGATATGTGTGCATTTTCTTTCATGTAATCGACAATATTTCTGCTGTTTGAAAATCCCTTAACTTGCTTATGAACAACTTTTTTTTCCCCCTCCCGAAGAGTCAATGATTAAATGTTTTCTTAAATTTCTGTTCTATATGCACATTTTTTGTAAGCTCCTAAATTTATTTCAGCTAGTTCTTAGTATATTTTTTAATTTTTTGTTTCAATATTCAAACGGTTACTTGAACCAAAAGCACCACCAAGATATTTTCTTGAGCGGGGAATGTTATTAAAAGTACAGTGGCCGCCGGTTATATGAATCACGTTTGTTCTTATCAGTTTTGGTTCCATTAAGCGGCTGATTCAGTAAAGCAAGATTTTGTTTAGTTTTTGACGATTTTATTCAATTAACTACTGATTCAATTAACCGGCGTTCACTGTAATCGAGATTTTCTGATACACTCTCTTCAAATCGAATGAGAAACTAATTTGTTATCAAAAAACGAATAGTGGTTTAGTTTAAATTGATCTTCAAATTATATTCTATTCTTTTTTAGTTTTCTTCTATTTATTTCAGCAGTTTTGTACAGTAAGCACATAGGGAGCAATTATATCTTGTTGTCTTCATTAAGAGCTAATATACATACTTTCTTGGAGTTCATCCATGCTTTGTTAGTTTTTCATTCTTATTATCTTTACACAGGAGTACCCCA
The DNA here is from genome assembly GCF_026930045.1 of Uloborus diversus. Taxonomy (NCBI): domain Eukaryota; kingdom Metazoa; phylum Arthropoda; class Arachnida; order Araneae; family Uloboridae; genus Uloborus; species Uloborus diversus. The sequence continues at coordinate 159,073,675 of NC_072731.1, read as the reverse complement.
CCCCCCAAGAACACACCCCTGAAGATCGCAAATACTCCTATTAAAGCAAGAGCCCCCCCCCAATGGGAAAAATACCCCTCGAAACACCCCTCCCCCTAAAAATTTCAATCGCGCAGTCTGTGCCATGACACCTCCCCCCCCCTAGGTGAGCGCCCCTGCTATACATATAAAATGGCTGCATGTTGCTACGCCTAGGGTTTTTTTTTTTTTTTTTTACAAATCCACAATTTCTGTCAGAGTTTTGGCAAATTTTGCTCAGAGGTTCTTTGATGAACAGGAATTTCAGGAATTAACATAAGTTTTTTTCGCCTTCACAGAAAATCCGTGAAACGGAATGTTGACGCCTACACATGACAATACCTGAACTTTTAAAAATAATTTTTAAAAAAATTCGAAGAGGTCTAAATTTAAATTTTGAGTCACAAAATTGCTCTTCCTTGCACGTTGCTGAGAAATGTTTGGCTTTTTTTTTGAGCAATCACGATTGCTTATTGTTCTCACTTGACCGTTTTTGGCGTCCGTGCCTTTTTCAGCTTGGACCAGGCCTGCAGCACCACCGGCGGCGGCGCGGCTGGTCCTGAGCACTGTCCCCCGAAATCTACTTTTGCTGGGCGGTGGCGTCCATGTCCCACACACACGAACGCCTACACACACACACACACACGAACGCCTACACACACACACACGAACGCCTACACAGACACACACACGAACGCCTACACACACACGAACGCCTACACGCACACGCACGTACACAACACTCACTCACACACATGCTTACATACACTTACGCACCCACATGCGCCTACACAAACACACACGCTCGTGATTGCGAAAAACATAATTTGAATTCAAGATGCCAAAAATTCAAATTAATTTTTTTTTTTTTTAATTTTATTCAAGCCTGACTGTTGAGCATGCCACACATGCACTCGACACAACTTTTTTTTTTTTTTTTTTACGAGATAGATGGTGCGAAGCCTGTCAACGCAGCTAGTTATTAATGAAATAAAATTCATTTAACTATTTTATTAAAATAACCGCTCTGGTGAAGCTAGGCATTGCTTTGTTAGACATTTAGGGCCCAAAGATGGCGGTGATATGAGTCTGCGGTTCGTTGAGGGGGCTCTGGCTAAACAAAAACAGCCGCTTTGCGCGTGTCGTGTGGGCGAGGTACCGGTATCATATTTGATAGGTGCAGATGGATGGGGCTCGCTTTGTTGGATGGATGAAAGATACCGTCCTGGATTTGGAGTACCTTATCTGAGATTAATCGTTCAGATTAGATCGTCTTTCAAAGAGAATGTACACTAGATTTAAGAGCATTGTTCGTAATAATTGCTGGAACAATATGAAGATCGTGATTTTCGACTCGATGAGATAATTTAAAAGCTTATTCCGTCATCAATAATGGATGGCAAAAGCATGATGACGCTTCATCTTTTGATATTGGTCAGATAATTATTTTCCTTGCAGCAGGAGTGCTCAACTATTTTGGGACAGCGGATGGAAAAGACTAAAATGTAGTATGTAGAGAACCACAAGTATGACTTAAGTAACACTCAATTTATAACTCATTCTCTTCTAGTTTAGGGATCCCTGAGAAAGCATTCCAAACTGAGCGGTTTATTTCGAGGGCTAACCTGGAAATTAGGAAAAATTATTTATTATTACTTTATATGGTAGGGTTGGTGGCACTTGGAACAGCTAACCAAAGGAGGATGTAATGAGTAAGGAGGTAGATATAGATATCTTAAAGAGGGGGGGGGGGGCACTGATCTTCATTGGGGACTAACAAAGTGACTAGTATCAGTCTAGCCGGGCCAAGAGCCTGTTGCTGGTAGTCACATTTGTATTCGTATTTGGGGACCGCGTGCCCTCCAACCCTCATTCCAATTAGATTTGAGAGGATAGTGCTATTGCAAAAGCATTTTTTTTCGACCCTAATTAATTTTTAATAAACTTTCTGTGCGATTATTCAGCGTTTTATCCCCTCCCCCCTTTTAACTCAAAAAATTAACACTTTTTCCTGTATAGACCTAATTTATCACCTTGATTTTATTGTAATCACGACCAGAGACATAACTGTAAATTCCTAGGAACCGGGAAAATTGTAGGCACCAAATAAATTATTTCTCTAAGTTTCTAGGCAAGTTAAGTGCAATCTAATAAACATGGCTTCTGAAAGATTCTTGTTCTGGAAAACTAGTCTAGAAGGTATATTTTGTAGTCTCCCTGGCGTCCTGACTTTGTCAGACCCTGATCGTGACCATTTTTGATACTCATGAATTTATAACTTTTAATGTAAATTTTTCACTAATTGAGGCAAACAAAAGGAGGCAGTTATCTTCTATTAAAGGATTTAAAGACGATGCACAACATCTTTTCAAGTATTAGTATGTATGAATAATATTTTACCATCTGGGCAGAAGTCGTGAAGAAAAAAATATAATGTGGCGGCGATTCGGGGGTCAATTTATTTGTTTTTTTTTTTTTTTCCCTTTCCAATTTTGGAATCAAAACTAGAAATTATTAAAAAAGCAGAAATGTCAAAATTTTCAGAACAAACTAATTTTTTTTAACTTTGTATATCTGTTTATAAAACATTATTTAGCACAAGCAGTAACTTGTGGTTTATGTATTTATTGTTTAGATATTATTAAATCAATTGTTTTACTTAAACAAGGCATACTTGTTCAATGAAGGTACAAAATTGATCAAAATCTTAATGGAAACGTGTATTAAGTTGTTAGATTTACATCAATTACCACTCATCTGCTCTCAAAACAGCCCTCCCAAAATTTTTTACTCCCCCCCCCCCCTCTTTTTTTGCCGCTGCTAAAAGTCCTATAACATAGTTGTCGTTTTTTTTTTTTTTTTTGCCGTCCCCTTTTTAGTTCCAATCGCCATCTTTGATAATAATAGTAATAACAAAGAAAATATGTAATGTTGAAGGCAAACAAAGTAAAGAGTGCAAAGTGTGACTTGCATAGTAGGGTGGGCCGAAAAAAGGATATTTTCGAGAAGCAACTTCTAATAGCAAAAAAAAGTTGCGTATTGCCATCCTAAACATGGGAAAAATAATTAAAAAAAATTAATATTTATGTCTTCAGATTGCGCATTGGCAGCAAAGTTTGAAAAAAAAAATGTAATAAATGGTCGATTTTCAAATATTTTTTTATAAAAATCCAAATGTTCAAAATTTTTGTTCTAATCCCGTTTAAAAGCTTTCTTTTAATAGTCTTTTAATACATCTTTGAAAATATTTAATTCCTTTACTATTTTTAGTTCGCGCATAGGCCGCAAAGTTACGTGAAATCAACCAAAAATCGACGTTTTTAGCTTTTTTTTGTACATTGCAGTATATCTTCTTTTAGATCCCAGTTATGTATTTTTTTTTTACAGTAAATGTGCACGGTACAACTCTTTGCTGTATTTAAAACTTTGCTGTATTTTTGGTTTAAAACCAAATAGTTGTTATCATTGTAAGTTACTTTACAAATGTATTAGTCCTGTCAATAATCATCCTTCTTAGGAACTGCAGGTGGAACACCAAGTGCAACCACCAAATTGGGGTGGGCTCTGGGTTGTTAATGCAACATAGTCTAATTGCAGTTCCAAGCAAAGAGATGTATTGTGCACATTTACTGTAAAAAATATATACAACTGAGATCTAAAAGAAGAAATCCTGCAATATACAAAATAAGCTAAAAAACGTCGATTTTTGGTTCATTTCACGTAACTTTGCGGCTTATGCGCGAATTAAAAACTGTAAAGGAATGTAAATATTTTCAAAGATATATTAAAAGACTATTTAAAACAAGCATTTAAACGAGATTAGAACGAAAATTTTGAACATTTGGATTTTCATAAAATTACTTGAAAATTGACCATTTTTTACCCTTTTTTCAAACTTTGCTGGCAATTTGCGATCTATTCTATTCAAGAGTCACAACTGACTACAACTGTATTTTATGTCGGGGACTGCATACTAAGTGCCTTGCCTCCATTATTTTATATACCGATAGATGGCAGCACCATCACCGGATCGAACAGTTAATGAGAATTTAGAACTAGTCCAAGAGCTAATAGCTACCTGGTACTAGCACCCCCAGAGGTATCGTTTCACTTGGAGGACATTGAGACCACGAGCATATTTAACGTCGCCCAGTCCCCTTTAATGACGACGGTGGGTCTTCGACCAGCGGGGATCGAACCCGAGCCCCTCCGGCCCCGAGTCCAATGCCCTACCGATCAGGCTACCACGGCCCCAATTTGCGATCTGAAGGCATAAATATTATTTCTTTTTAAATTATTTTTCCCATGTTTAGGATGGCAATACACAATTTTTTTTTTTTTTTTGCTATTAGAAGTTGTTTATCAAAAATTTCCTTTTTTTCGTCCCACCCTATTGCATTGCCGTTGTTAATTTCTTACAAATGTAAAATTAATAAAAACAGTATGTAAAGATATCCGGTAAGCTTTTACGAGATGTCTTTACATCCAAAAGCTCAGAACTTTTCCATTGAAAAAAGGGTTCCTTGAAACCCCGAAACATATGTATGCAGTAATCTGTATATTTGTGCTATAATTACGTTGGTTGTCTCCAGTTAACTTCTCAGCACAAAGGTATTTATTTATTTCTCAATATCTTAACACGAAACCCTAAATTTGTTACAATTTTTCAAATAATAGTTTATTATTATTGTTATCATTATTATTATTACTAGAAAATCGTCCGTCAAGATATGACGGGTGAAAATTGCTTCTACATTTGAACGAAGCAATATTGCCTGTTTGGTGGTATTTTGATAGTTGAAATTTTAACCTTAACTCGAGTGGCTTAACCCTAAACACCTGTAGGTAGGTCATTGTTGACCATTTTTTCGTTTCTTCATTCCCCTGAAATGAGACAGTCTTACCAGTAAAACAGTTAAGTTACCGGATTCAGTTCAGCCCTGTCAAAATGAAGCATTTCTCTGCATGTCAAACATTACCGAAAATATTATCACATCATCATGCAGTGGCGCACTGTTATTTATATGAGGATTGTTGTTGTTGAGTTCCCCTAATTCCCCCCGCCCCCTCCCCCCAACAACAGTACTGTGTGTAGAGTGATTTAAATTTTTTTTTAAATGTTTCTTCAAACACTTATAAAATCTGCAAGCTGCCATTTTTATAACCCGCCTCAATTTCCCATTTGTAAACCAGTCATGGTAGGGGACAGGAAGGCCTCCTACGATGTTTTTGTGACGATGGGATATAAATTTCATCAACGTCTAATGCTCAAGAGCAATCTCATCTAAGATAGGAAGTAGTGGGTGATAGTTTAATAGCGCGTGTAACAAAATGGGGTTGGCCAGGTTTTGTTACCGCGTGCTCATTTGTCATTTTTACGGTGACACTGCTGCGATGTTCTTATTTTGATAAAGTTAGACGATTCGTAACGTTAACGTTTAATAATATAATAACGTTTCTACAGCAGTCTTCTGTGAAATTTTTAGGAGGCAAACTAAAATCTAGGTAGTATCAAAACAATTTCTTAGAACAAGGAAAGAAAAATAATCCTTGTTTTTATTTTTTATTTATTTTTAATTCCTTAAAGCACAATAAAAATTGGTGGATATACAAATAAATATTTAAAATTACTTATGTAGAATTGGATATCTTTTAATCATGCATATTGTAGCTACATCAATACTTATCAAAGTCAGTACTTCCTTTGCAAACATTATTGCAGTGCTGCCGAACCTACATCCCGCGGGCCGCATGCTACTCGCGAAGCTGATCCGTGGGGCTCGTTGTTTTGTTCAATGTTACTAATCTAAAATTTCGATTAGTTACAATGTTACGAATTTAGAGACAGTTGAACTGAACAGTAAACCCGTGTCATAATCTACATAAAAAGGGATAAAATCGCAAAGCGCCATGTAGTTCTGATTTTTTAATCTGCCCGATTTTGGATACATTATGTTCGAGTTACTGATGTAAAAACAATTGGAAAACCTTCTGTTGCAATTTTGCCAAGTGTATTTTCCCCTTAGTTTCACTGGAGTAGATGGACGTTTTGGTCTGTTTCTAAGATGATAGAAAATTTGTATACGTGGATTGCTGCTCAAAAATTTGTTTGGCTTTCATTCAAGTTTTCGTTATATCTTCCTCATCGGAATCGTATATGCTCAAAATAAAAGGAAAAAGTTTCGTGCTGCTAGCCAATCCTGCAGAAAAGCAGCACGCGAGATTTCGATGATTTTATTAGTTTTGTGATTTTTACCCTTTAAAGTTTAAAGCGTTATCTGCGACCAAAGGTGCCCATATGGGGAGGGGGGAAAGTAGGGTCTCAACCCCCCCCCCCTTGAAATTAGAACTTCCTTGCTTTTAGTACTATTTTCTTTGCAAAAATGTAAAAATATTTCTTCTCCAGCAATTAATAAATAAGTTATTAAAAATGTCAAATTTTAATAACTCTAATCTATACTGAAATCTGTTTCTATGGAGAAAATATCCTGCTAAACCATGGGGAAAATATCTGAGCCCCCCCCCCCCCCTTAAAACTTTGCATATGGGCGTCCTTGTTTGCGACCCAATGTTTCACTACATTTTCTGTTCGTCTGGATGAGTATTAACATCTCTTAAGTTTGTTGTGAAGTATTCCACACACACACAGATATATCCTGCATGTATATATTGCATTCATTCCATTTAATAATCTACAAAACGTATCAATAAACTATCTAAGAGTGACATCGCTATGCATTTTAAATTTTATTATTTTTCAAATCCAGTTTTAGGCTTAGACATTCAAGATGAAATGGGACGACATGAAGTTGGCTTTGTGGAAAATATTTTAAAAACTCCTTTGGGGCCAGAGGAACAAGGCTGTAGATTTGATGGCAGGTTTTATATTAATAAAGTAATTATTTTTAAACACTTAATTTATTAAGTTATAAATTAGTCTTGAAGATTTCTTCTCTTAAAATAAAATGTATTTCAATTACATTTCTGAACATTTTTTTTTTTTTTTTTGTTCTTGGATGTTCTCTTAAAAATTTTTTTATCTGTTTTATAGCATATTTGAATAATATTTTTAGGTACCAGGAAATTTTCATGTTTCTACTCATTCTGCATCAGCTCAACCAGATAACATTGACATGGCACATATTATCCATGAAGTCAGCTTTGGGACACAAGTGGTACGTGGTTACTTTTATTGTCAATATTTCTTTGGTGGTAGGCACATACATTCAACAGTCCTGTAATATGTAATTCTGGCAAGTTCGTGTTAAGGGGGAAGGCAAAAAGAGTACTTGGTCCCTCCCGAAGGAAATGCTCATTAAGAATAAATATTTCAGTAATACTTGACTTGAAAAATGAAAATATAATATAATAACGTTCATATTTTAAGACAAATATTATTAAACTAGAAAGTCCCCCGTCATGGTATGACGGGTGAAAATTTGCTTCTACCTTTCAACGCAGCATTTGCCTGTTTTGTGATATTTTAGTAGTTTAAGTTTTAACCCTAACTCCAGTAGATTAATCCTTAAGTCCAGTAGATTGCGATTATTGTTGACCATTTTTACGTTTCTTCATTCTCCTAAAATGAGTCTTACCAGTAAAACAGTTAAGTCACCGGATCGAGTTCAGCCTTGTCACAATAAAAGCTTTCTCTGCATGTTAAACATAACCAAAACATATAATCAAATGATCATGCAGTGGCGCGAGTTTCATTGTTGAAACACGTGGGTTACTTTATCATCGGCTATTATTTATGTGAGGATATGCATATTATTATAATATTTTTATAATATTTAGTTAAATATTAGGGGTAGTTTTCAATTTATTTGGCTTGAGCCTCTTCCAAAATATATTCCTGCATATTCTCCTGAATTCTGGGATCTAGTTCGACTATTAACCTTCTTAGTACAGGTGTCACCCGAGTGGTAATTTGTGGACACTTAATTAAAACTAGTGGTTATAATGTTTTGTTGTCTGTTCATCTGTTCGTTTTTACAGATTATAATATCTAAATCAGGCATTTTGTGCAGAATAGAGATTACAAAATATCATATTTACACATGTTTCTACAGGTTTAATATCTATACTAATAATATAAAGTTGAAGAGTTTGTTTATTTGTTTCAACGCGCTAATCTCAGGAACTACCAGTTCGAATTGAAAAATTCTTTTTGTGTTGAATGGTGCATTTACTGAGAAAGACTGTAGGCTATTTATTTTTTAATAAAATTGACCGAAATAATAGCAAATTATATGTTCAATTAATTGTTCAGTTCTATGAATTGGTAATAGATGTCGGGGTAAGTTAACTCATCTAGAGGGCGCTAGCCGACAGTCAATATCCATAGCTGCGAAGAACAATGCCGTGCGGCTAGCAAACTGAGTTTTGAATGCGTTTTTTTTTTTTTTTTTCAATATTCAGGTACATAATTTGATTTTGTGGGATTTTTCCATTGGGTTTTGTTTTCCTTATTTCTTTAATGTCTGTTTTTGTTCTTATAGTTGAAGATACTTACTTATCTAAGTAAATAATTTGATTTGTTGCATTATTAAATTGTTTTTGTTCTTTATAATGTTTTTATTATAGTCTTGTTTATTTGACGAACATTTTAAATTGCAGGAAAAAAAACCGCTTCACTCGCTAAAGGGCAGGGTTTTGGTTTCGTGGTTGCTTGATCTGTTAAGCGATGAACTATACAGTAGGAGGATTATTTGGAGTTTTGAATCTACCAGGGTTCGTTCGGGTTATGGAAATCCTGGAAAGTCATGGAAAAAAATTAACAGAATTTCAGACCTGGAAAAGTCATGGAAAATTGAAATTTTCATTGAAAGTCATGGAATTTTTTTTTCAAGTCATGGAAAAATGTCCTGGACAAAGAGAAAGGAACAGTAGCTAAAAGAGCATTAGAAATCTTGAGTGATTTAACAGTATAGCACATAAAAGCTATTAAAAGTGGAAAACTGAACGTTTCAAAAATCAAATCTGAATTTTTAAATCTCATTGCATCCACTTCTGTCGCAGCCGCTTGCCATTTTTTGCGATGTGATTTTACTGCCTGGACATCACTTATTTTGAATTTTTTGTTATTTTCAACGCTTCTTATGTTTCATATTCTGTAGTAGCAAAATTTCACGTTCTTAGTTACGCCCACTCAAAAAAAAAAAAAAAAAAAGCAATTCAATTGCATGCAAGTTCGATTCCATCACTCGTAAGGACTTTATTATTAAATTTATCAGAGTTTATCTTAATTTGTTGAATGTTTTAGAAAATAAAGATCTATAAGTCAGGCAATAGAATACAGAAAAAGAGGAATTCTAATGCTCTAAAACAGTAGTGCCCAACATACAGCAGGCAAGACTAATCCGTGCGACCCACTACTATGTTCAATGTCGGGATTTACAAGTGTTCTGGAATTTCTGAACCTATTAATTTATATGCATTTGAAAATATGCAAATTTGTAAACAAAACAAATATACTTCTGAAGCAGAAGATTGATTCATTACTGAATGTTTTTTTTCAAAAAAGATCTGGTTTAGAAACACAAAGAACTAAACTATGTGGCTTTACTTTAAAGAACCAAAATACTGTCAAGTTACGTGGATGATTAAAGGCACTGTAGAGACTAAAAGGAAACTTTTGAAGCAAATTTGTTGAAACTTAGTGATGACTCATTCAACCTTTATCCCATTCAATATCATTCTGCCTGTTTTTTTTTTTAAACATTTAAGCATCATCATATTTGTTTCACTGCATTTTTTCTTTACGAAAATTTATATGTTGAAGACAAATAAGAATAGTTTTTTAAGTGTGCACTTATATTTTTTCCATTACGAGTAAGTGCTTCAATGAGGCTGTGGCATTCATATAAACATTTTGCTAATGCTCATTTCCAAATATTACCAAGTTTGAGATTAAATAGTGCTATTCGCTTCGTGTAACGAGGTCATGGAAATTTTCATTGAAGTCATAAAAAAGTCTTGGAAAAGTCATGGATTTTTTTCATCCAAATAGAGTATGAACCCTGATCTACTGTCAACTTTTTTATGTGTTTTGGCTGGTAGTTTTAAATTCCAAAGAGACTTTAATAGGGTTTTTGAAAAGGTGTGTACGCATTTTAGTTAAAGAAAAATGATCATTTCACATCAGAAGGGAGGGGGGGGGGGGCTGAATTTTTTAATTCAACGTACTTCCTTTAGATTTTTAACACAGACACTGCCGTGCAGGTACTGCTAGTCTTTAATAAATAGCTTAAAACATTGAGCTGCGCTAGCAGCTACTTACTCATATTCAAATTTTTTATTGCTTCATTGAGCAGTTTTTCTGAAGAGAATGAAAGAGAACTCTTCTTAAAACTAGGCCCATCATTTAGGGGGTCAATTGCCCCTAGACTTTGAAAATGTCCCCCACTCCCAGAAAAATTCGAAATGATGGGCCTCTTTAAAAGCAAAATCTGCATGACTAATACAATTTTTAATGTGAAAAAATTAGCAACTTACAAATGATTTTCCAAGATCACTCGTATTACTTCCTTTTACAAAAAAGGACGTATTGTATTCGTGAAAAATTTTTCACTAAAAATCGGCCTTCATTTCCATTTTTCTCACCCCTGAATGAATGTTGAGTTTTTTTTTCAACCCGACCACACGTGGATATATGCCTAGTAACCTACAGACACCAGAAATATCCATTTTGACAACCCTCGAGTTACTTACACCGAATTTTCTCGTGACATCTGTATGTACGTATGTATGTGCGTGTGTGTGTATGTATCTCGCATAACTCAAAAACGGTATGTCCTAGAAAGTTGAAATTTGGTACGTAGACTCCTAGTGGGACCTACTTGTGCACCTTCTCTTTTGGTTGCATTCGGATGTTCCTAAGGGGGTCTTTTGCCCCTTTTTGGGGGGAAATCATTGTTAATTTCGATGTAAACTCAAGTGGTGTTATAATTTGTCGGACAATTGGCGATATATCGCCTTTTTTTGGTCGTAAAGATTTGTCGCCAACTTGGCGACAAATTTGGCGATTTTTTTTTAAAATTTGGTTTTAATTTGGCCAGTGTTGGTGACATTTAGAGAGTAAACAATTGAATCACATTAAAATATCCAATAATGGGTAAATGACATTAAATTGGAGTAAAAGGAAATCATATGATGCACACATCAGTTCGTTTTTTGTTGTCTTCAAAGATAATATAGGTATATTAAACACACCTTGCAAGTGGTATTGCAAAACCCAAAAGAGACATAGAGTATTTGCTCTTTTAGGCATTGAGTCCATGATGCAAACTGTGCCATTTATATTTTTCTGGGGGGAGGGGGAGAGGATGTTCTTGAGAGGGGGTTGGGAGGGGGTGCTTGACGCCCTTGACGAAGATGGGAACCCCTGCTTAAAAAAAAACTGTTTGAAAGGACTTTATATTCCATCTAGAATTAACTGTGTTGCAAATTCTTCTGACATAAAGAGAGAGAGAGAGAGGGATGAGAAAGGAAATTAAACTGATTTCATTCTGTTGTTTATGCAATTGTTCTACCTATTCTGCCCATTGCTTATTTTTCTTCTAAAAATTTTCTTACTGATTCATGAAGTTAAAATGCTAAAACTGGAGTTACTGAAAGTGCTAAAACTGGAGTTACTTGTTTCCTTTAAAGTAGGAATGTGGTGTAAAGTGAAATGGTAAAATATTTTCATAGTTTGCAGCACCACTTATTTAGCAATATTTTAACTATGTTTTTATACACATGTTGATGCCAGTAAAAAAATAAATTAAAGATCAAAATATATAATAATACAAGTCATTTTCAAAGTTGATATACTAGTAATATTTTGTGGTTTATCAAAAATAATTTTTGTACTTTAAAAAGATAAAAAAAATTGTAATCAACATTTTAATTATTAACTTTGATCTACTGATGTCTAGGGCAGTGCTTATTTTGCTAATATTAGGCACGTTTTGATTTTAAATGCTTAACACAATTTTTCAAGTGCACTCCCTCGTGAGAAAGTGAATGGAGTAAAGTGAAATAAATCATTTCGTTTTTATATTCATTCATTTATTCAATCACTCATATATCCATGCATTAATTTATTCATTTGCATTCCTTCATTTATTAATTCACTTATTTATAGATTCATCCTCTTTTTTTCACATTCATTCACTATTTCATTTTTTGCTTCATTATTTGTTCATTCATTCATTCATTTATTCATTCAGATGATTTTTACTAATCAAATATAAAATATTTCATTAGAAAAGTATTTTATTTTTCACTTTGCCCAATGTAAAAAAAAAAAAAAGTGGATTGCACTTTTTTTCTTTTGAAGAAATAATTTTATTGCAAACATGAAAAATAATATTTCAATGCAAGTTTGTATTGTTTTTTTTTTTTTTTTTTTGGGGGGGGGGGGGGGGGTTATGTTTTGCAATTATCAAAACAAATTTCCAATTTCCGTAAGTTACCACCCATTAGCCAGGGCTAAGACAGAAATACATCGCCAGCTCAATCATTCCAGCTGAGGACAGCAGTTTCGTGCTTATTAGCACTCATCAGCCCGGCATAGGAAAGTGACTGAGCTGGAGATGGAAAACCTTTAAAGAAAGCCCAGAGTGCCAAACAAACTGGTAGCTAATATAGAATAAGCACAGGCCAGATGAGTCACCACAGCAATGGTTTGGTTCAACTCGAAGATTGAAAGCAAGGCACGCTATATTCAATAAGTTACCCCGCATTAGGCAGGGCTAAGGCAGGAATACATGAAATACACCATCAGCTCAGTCACTCCAGCCGAGGACTGCAGTTTCGTGCTTATTAGCACTCATCAGCCCGGCATAGTAAAGTGACTGAGCTGGAGATGGAAAACCTCTTAAGGAAGCCAAGAGTGCCAAACAAACTGGTCGCTAATATTGAATTAGCACAGGCCAGACGAGTGACCAAAGCAATGGTTCAAGCTTCCCTTACTGCACATTTTTACACTAAAACAAAAAATTTCTTAAGTGAAAATAGTTAGTTTCTCACTACTAAGAATTTGGTATTGAGAGAAATTTTTTTCTTTTGGTCCTTGATGATTTGTTTCTTCCAGTTTATGATAATTATGAGAGTGTCATTCAATGACTTAGTAGTGATCTTTTTCTTCATCATCAATACTAGTTTCTATTAATACATTTTGTTCTTTTTCTAGGCTGATACTGTGAAAGGAAGCTTTAACCCTTTAAAAGATACTGACAGAAGCAATTCTAGGGGTAAATTTTCTTTTGAAGTTTAAATTTTAGTTTCCTTTGAAATGAACTGTTACTTACAAACTTTTTAGTTAATTATCCCTTTATTCATGTGATTAGTTTTTTCCACCCATTTATTCATGCATTAAACCTTTTCCCATATATTTCTATTCTTTATTACTGTTTTTGATGTTTAATCCTCTTGTCAGAAAAGTCATGCTGACTTGGTTTTAGAGGGTCAAAAGCATGCATCTGTTCAGGGGGTACAATATAAAGGCAACAATAGGCAAGCTTGAAAAACATTTATTTGAGATGAAAAAGGAACCCGAACAGTTTTTACTGTGATAATTTTTGAAGGTTTCATTAAGTAATAATTATGTCATGCTGGCCAACTTAATTGGATGTGTTGATGGATTGTGAAGTAAAAAAAATATTACTCTTCTTTGCCAAAGCTATTTGAGATATCTTTATGAAAAGGAGTGTTCGATATTTTTTACTTTAAAATGAATAACTTTGTCCTTTTCAAGTATGTTCAAAAGAAAAAAATTACGATATCTGGACATAGTATTCACCTCAAAGCTTTGACCTCTGTGTTTTATAGGGTTTACCACCATAAATTACAATGATAAAGAGATTTTTGCCCTTTGTCCTAAAGAGAGAAGTTTGGTTTAAATGATTTAGAAGAGTTGACTGTTTTGGAGAACATTGAAAGTTCAAGGAGAAAATAAAGGAAAGGCAAAACAATGGATGGAAAATGAATTCATGAATACTTCAAAGTCTTTTTCTAATTAGATCTTGAATCTTACATCAAAGTGTTTCCAGAAAATTGCATGGGTTAGGGAGATACTTCTGTATGCTCCCCCCCTCCCCCCTCCGGTTAAGCTATGTTTGATAAGGAAAATTGGAGCCAAATGTTCAAGAAACTGTAAAAAAAAAAGGAGGTTGGGGGGGGGGGGGGGGGGGATAGTGTCAGCAAGCAATGCAATGTCTACTTTTCTCCAGACAAAGTACTATCTCAGTGTAAACATTTAATGGTACATTATTTTTCAAATTAGATTTATAACCTTGTTAAAACAAATTTCAATTTTTTTCCCTTTGTTCAAAATACATGCATTTATTTCTTTGACTGTCTGTTTACATAAAGTACTCTCCTATCATTGCACAATGGTTTAGTATCATCCTTTAATTCGTCTACAATGAAAGGTTCACGAAATTTGGCACACATGTTATCTGATAGTATGTAATTAAATAGTGTATGAATTGTTTTTTAATGTACATCAGCATATAATGAAGTATAAACTATGCATTTTAAATCTAAAGATTATTTTTATAAGCTTAGTTTGAACTGAAAAGTACGAAATAAAATATGTGTATGATTTATCCAGGGATGAAAATCTTCCGCGAATCCGCGATTTTCCGCTTTTTGTATTTTTTTCATTTCTTGGACACAGAGCATTTTCCAGCGATCGATCGCGTTCTTCCCGTCAAGATTTTTGCTGACTCACGTGTTCTTTCTAAGGTAGAAAGAAGAAAGGAGCTTCGTTTTGTGAGTGGGGGAAAAGACTCGAGAATGACATAAAAAGCGTCGGCGTTTATGCATTTCGAAATCCGATTGCATCCGCTTCCATAACACTCGCTCATTTTTGTCTACTATGCCATCCTATCACTTAAACCTTTATAACTTTTTGTGGACTATTATTTTCAACCCTTCTTGTATGTATTTTGTTTTTTGCTGAAGACTTGTACGCTCATTGTTTTGCCACGTCCATTTCACAGTCACTTTCTAGCGATGATCGCGCAAATACCCCCTCACCTCCCTTCTGCCCCGACCTTCCCATCAGGATTCTTGCTGAGGCATACATTCTTTCTTGAGTAGAAAGAAGCAAGGAATTTTTTGCTGTGTTGGTGAAGAGGGTGAAATAGGAATGGAGGGAGAAATGCTGGAGAGTGATGGTGGGTGAAATCGTTAGATGTAGCTTTTGAAATCCGATTGCATTCGCTTCTGTTACACTCTCTCATTTTTATCTGCTATGCCATTCTACTGTTTAGACATTAATACCTTTTTGTTGACTAATATTTTCAACCCTTTTTATACTTTATTTATTTTTTATGAAGACTGCCACGCCTATTCAAATATGTTTATTCTATTCCATCGGAGTTAATTTAAGCCAACATCGTTCTTCAAATCTAGTTTTAATGCTTATCAGGCTTACCAAAGATCTTAATACATTCAAATTTATTTTAATTATAATGTGCTATTTTATTATAACAGACATGTAAATATAGCAAATTAAAGATGCTTATCTTCTCAAATCATGACATAGTGTTTAAAACTTTTTTATCAATTTAAAAATAATCATTTTTATGCTAGTGCTTAAAATGACCATCAAAGCTCAAAAAAATTTCGATTGGGTTTAGTTTTTTAATGATTTTTATAGAATATACCCAGTTGCTCCACAAAAAGGTTAGCTACACTGATAATGTCATTTTGTAATCATGGTGTCCAATGATTCAGCTTGCATTAAGTGTTTAATTATATGGAAGTTTTATAGCATTATATGTCACATTATAAAGTTTTAATTTCTCCTGATTTGTGGGCTATGGGAAAATGAAAGTGGTAAATGGAATTGATATATCTGTTAAAATCTTAAATAAATGCAAGCTTATTTTATTTATTCATTTGTTAGCATTTCTACTAGTAAAAAAAAAAAACATTTATCTATTAATATTTGAAAGACAGTATTGATATAATTTCACTTAATGTAAAAAATATATATATATATATATATATTCAAATTTTAAGTCTCGCAATTTTTCCTCCTTTTTGACTTCGGGCTGTTTTCATCCCTGTTTATCGATTACAACACTCAAAAATTATAGTTAATCTTAATATCTTTTTTCAAAGTTCTGATCTAAAATGACTTATCCATACATTTTGTTCCAAAACCAATTGATTGTTATCGATCCAGAATTGAAAATTTGTACACAACATGGCAAAAAGCAGTTGATAATGAGGGAAATTACATCATTGATAAAAAAAAAACATTACTTTCTAGTCCCTCTAATGTCTCCTGTAGGGATTACAAAACCAGACCAAAAATGCAATATCGGTATTCAGTATTTTTTTAACATGATACTGGAATACCGGTATTCGAAATTTCCCAAAAAACATTGTTTCGTTGCCATACTTTATTGTTTGGCGCGAAAAGTGCATTATTTACCTATTGTGAACAAATATAAAGTGAAGGAACTAATATCATAATAAAAAATCAATAATAGCAAGAAATATAATGCATCTGTTTAATTGTCAATAAGCCTGGAACTCCGTTTAGTGAAACAATTTACTTCTGTTGAAAATAATCTTTCTGTTCACGGCTTTTTAACAAAAAAGGGGTGATCAAAACTGGTTCATCTGTTTAGGAGCTATGATGCCGCAGACAGATACACAGATATACACCCAGACAGGTCAAGCTTATTACCCCTTCTTTGTTGTGTCTGGGTTGAAAATAAGTTCTTGTGCTCTGTGGAATGAACTACTAGTGACAAACCTTACATTGTTGTTTGGAAAAAGTTTGTTATTGAACAAAGTTTTGTTTTTTATGTTATTAAAAGATAAATTTAAAGGTGTAATTATGTTATCCAGGGCTGTGGAGTCAGAGTCAAAGAGTCGGACTCGTTCGAAAACATGCTAACTCCGACTCCGGGCATCTTTTTTCCCTTTAATTTTCACTGACTCTCCTTGTATTTTCTAAAAAACTGACTACCAATTAATTTGATTACATGTATAAAAGCCTACTGATAAGGAAATAACTGGCATTGTGACAGCAGCTGCCTTGATTGTTTATCAAACTTTCTGTAACAGCTACCTATGCCGTCTACTAATTTGCTTATTTTCTCACTTTATTTAACTGATAGCAACAGTCAGCAAACAATTTTCTTGCCTAACATTTTATAATCACCTTAAAATAAAAATAATAATATATTTTTTACCTTGATCTCAGTTATAAAATAGTAAAAAGAATGTATGTATCGCTTGAGCAAGTCGGGAAACTTTTGAGGGTGTTCGGTAAATTCAAATAAGTGTTGGTACGAAAGCACAAATCCAAAAGATAAATTCTTTTTTAAATCTAAAGACTTTATCTAAGAAAGCTTGGTTATCACTGAAAAGTACAAAATAAAATGAGAACATGATTTATTTGTTGCAACACTTGATAATTCCAAAAATCTTCATATTAAGATTAATTCTGAAGCGAATTAAAATTAAAAATTGAGCCAAGAAATGTAGGTATAGTAAAAGCTATTTGTACATAACTGTATATCACCGCATCTTGTGTAAAATTTACTCCAGACCTACATGTAGACAACCTCTCTCTGCAATATGGTGCAATATTTTTATTGAAATTTTTATAATGAAATTTCAGATTGATTATTGGGGATTTTATTAGAATTAAAGTATTTCAATTTTTATAAACTCTGAAATTAAGTTGAGCTGTCACCCACCAGATGGGGGTCCCCCTTGGTGGGGGACGGTCCCCTCTCAAGAAGAGTTTTTTGGCTTTGCAAAAAGTTTTTTTCTCTCTCTCTCTCTCTCTCAAAACTCTTTCTCTAACTCTTCTATGTGTTTTCACAAATTTAAAGCACAGTATTTGAACAACATCTATTTTTTAAACATTAAACAGGAGCAAATTAATCCTTTTCATTTTTTTAAATGGGATTTTTAAGTAATCTCACTTTAGAAATCGCAACGATTGGATAATTTGATTTTCAAATTGAATTTCTAACATTGTATGCACCTTAGGTTTACAATAAATACAACGCGAAAATTTCTTAAAAAGGAATTAATACTTCAATCTCTGTTTAGGGGTTTTCCCCCCTTCCCTTGAGGAAGGAAGGTGATTTGAAAAAATAAATAATAAATAAAAAAGCCGGAGTCAGAGTTGGCTATTTTTCTTCCGACTTCGCAGCCCTGTGTTATACCTTGACACTTGAAAAGATGATTCTTTGCAATGTATAAATTTGAAATGTATGTATATTTCTCTTATTTCCTGAATTTAAGAAATGTATTTGATTTAGATATTGATTCACATGACTACGTTATGAAAATTGTTCCTACAATTTATGAAAACCTCGATGGTCTCAAAGTGCAATCATATCAGTATACATCTGCTTACAAAGTGAGTATAATTTAATGTCTGTTTATAGGGTCTGATTTATAATGATAAGAATTTAAAATATAAATTTTATGTATATTTTTGATGTTTTTAACATAATTTTTTATGCTAATTTGCAATTTTAAATTCATTAACTATTTTATTAGAAGTTTAATAAATTCCTGTGCTTTTACTGGAAAAAATGTAAAGTTCTTTATTTTATCCTATTTATGCACTTCTAGATATTCACTATTTATTTTCACATCATAAATATCAAATGTAGTACTGTAAACTCTGGACTATCCACGGAATTGGGTGGCTCAAGTGTCGCAAATAATAAAAGTTGCTGATAAACTGCAAAAAGGCTAAAATAAAGGACAAAAAGTGTAGTAAAAATGTTTTGTATTTTTTCTCAACAAAACTTAACATCAATTACGAACATGTTTATGTGTGGTGAAGATAGCATAGTAAATAAATAAATAAATAAATAAATAAAACAACTAAGTTACAATTTTTCGACCAAAAAAAAAAGTATTGGTATTTGGTTTTTGTTGCCAAAATAAATGTTCCTGATCGACAAGAGGATAGTCGGGAGTTTACTATATAGAAATCACTTTTTATTTATTTCTCATTTTGAAAATTTCTCAACTTTGCTTTGAAACTAAGCAGCTGATTGTTGTTCAAGAGTTTTAAACTTATTTTATATTCTGCTTTTGAATAGCACACTAAATGAAATATGTCCACCTAAGTATCAATGACATTTTTTTTCTTTGTTTTATTTAGTTTTGAACTGAAAAACCTTGAAGAATTTTCTTTTTTATTTCAAGAATTATTATTATTTTTTTCACTACATTTCCCTATCATCAGATCAATCTCATTTTAAGAAAAAACTAGTGACAGTCAGAGATCAATTGCTTCATCCTTTTATTCATCCATATATGTTTTATCAGTATATTTTCAATTATTTTCTCATCAACTATCTGCATCATACAAAAGAGTAAAAATGAAAGACATTAAAATTTACTAAATGAATACTAGAATTCTTGACATAAAAAATTTGCACTTATAATTTTAAAATAAAATTATATAACTTACAAGAACTAATATTAAATTAAGACATTCTAAAAAATCCTTACCTAGAGGGCTTCATCTTAAAATGAATATCTGGGACCTGAACATACATAACATCAAAATTTATTTTCTAGATACCATGGGATAGTATGGAAAAAGGAAAGATAATCACAAACACTTTAGTTTTGCTAGTTGCAAAAGCAAAATCAAGAGAGAAAATTTAAAATAGTTTTAAAAGCTTTTCTTATGTGAAGAAAATCAGTTACAAGAGTTTTATTTGTTAACAAATATAAAATAGCAACAAATAAACTTGTAAATCATTGAGCTTTTTTTAATTGTGAGCCAACAACCAAACTATCATCAATCACGTAAATCGTTTAGAACTTTCTCTAAAAAAAAGGTTATAATTCCAGCTTAAATAACTTGGATGTTCCGCACAAATTCCATCCTATGCAGAAAAATTCGTTTTTTCAATTGGTACCAATGCTTTAAATCAGCAAGTAAATTTTCACTGCCAAAATTAAAAGAATGCTAATTTGAGTTATAATAAATATGTTTAGTAACTAAAGTCGTACAAAGATGAGACCTAGCTAACTAAGAACACTCTTGATCAAGTCACCTTTCGAACAAAAAAGAAATATCAAGAATGATTTCTTCCATTTTTGGAGCTACGATACCACAGACTTACACCTGCATATGCAGGCAAGTCAAACTTATTACCCCCTTTCTTTTTGCATCACAGGTGAAAACTGCACAATGCCTACCCCCCTCACTATAGTGAAGGTAATCGCTCAAATCTCTTTCAAATGTTCATTTGTAAAAGCAGATTGATCATCAAAGCTCAAAAAAAAAAAAAAAAAAAAAAAAAAAAAAAACACCCACACTTTTTGGAAAGGAGAAAAGAAAAAAAGTAATGTAAAAACTTTACCACTTTATTATTTATTACCTCTGAACCAGTGACACATACAAAAGAGTCAAATCACAGTATTTTATTTGTGTAGGTTTGGTTGGGAATTTTGAAAATTAATGTGCTATTGAGAAAGACACATAAAAGTGGTGTAGTGCATAAGTGATGGATTACTGTTTATATAAGCATTCTGTTGCTCATAAAAAAAAATATTAAATTGCAACTGCTCTCTATTTGATGAATAAAATGCATAAAAACTTCTGAAATTTTTTTATTTATAATATTTATATTGGTTTTTTACCAATATGCAGCCCTTTTTCTCCTTAATATGTTTCTTAAAACATTAAATACCATGTCGCTGAATGCTTAAATTTCAAAGTGAAAGTATACTTATTTTACTGTAGTGTCAATTACAAATAATGATTTGTATAGATAGAACATGAAACTAGACTCTGGGCTTCACATAGTGATGATGTCAGGATTGTCACACGGCAACTTTTGATGTATGACATCATCAAAGTTATGTTGTGAATTTGAATGACCTATTAATGACAGATGTATAAAATGATGCTTTGCTGTACATTTATTTCTACATTTGGGGGGGAAATCATGAGTAAAAGATGATCTTAAATCTACATGTACCATATGTGTAACTGCTTTAAGTGTAAAATTTTGCATTCATTTGTGCATGTTTTTGTTTTACTAATCAATTTGCTAATCTGTTATTTCTTTGCCTAGAATTCAGTCACTTTTAGTCATACAGGACGAGTCATGCCTGCTATATGGTTCCGCTACGATTTAACTCCTATAACTGTTAAATATATTGAAACAAGGCAGCCTTTATATAGCTTTCTGACTACAGTAAGTCCTGATTTTCTTTTAAAAACTCACCAATGCCATAATTGAATAGCTTCAAGTTTTCTTTTTAGGTATATGCTCATAACTCTATATTGTTTAAAAAAAAAATTGTCTTTCCGTAAATATGCTTTGTATTTCTTTTAATAGTACTTCTCAAGCATTTATCAAGGTTTTACTGCTCAGATAAAAAATTAAATAATAATCCATTTGTCTTGAATGAAAAGATGTGGAATTTTGATTTTTTACCACTTTTGACTTCAATAGTATTTTATATATAAATGGATTTTTATCTATGGACTCTCCCAAAATTGCATTAAAACTTTCTTTTCTTACATTTACCAGACTATACCGTTTTTGTTTTTGGTAGTTTTGTTTACCAAAATATATTGCAAAATGCGGACATTTCATTTACGCCTAACTGAGTAGAAGGAAAAGGTTTTAAACTTATGAATGTAATCCGTTGTAATTTCTTTCTTACTTTCTGACAATTCAGAATGAAATGTGTATTGACTACATTTTCTAATTTTCTTGCTAAATCATGCATTTCAGTAATAAAATACTGAATTACAATCACACTTGATGGATTCAAGTTTTAAAATAAGATAACATTATGGTATTGCAAAGTTTTTCATTTGTTAAAATCATGTTAAATTTTTAAATTTCTGTACTCTGAACATGAATGTTTTTTTTTTCTTTTTTTGAATGTACATTTTTGCTGCTATCATTTTCAAACTGTTAACATTTTTTAAAGTGTAGCAGATGTTGTAAATGTAAATATAATTATCAAATTAAAAAGCATCAAACTGAATGATTGCACATTGTCGCCTCAGAGCAACAATAAGATATCTTAGTGTTATTTCTGGGATTAGATATCTTAATGTTGCTCTGAGGCGACGACATGTTCTTGAACAAATCTAATCAGCTTAAATAAAAGTACTATTCTGAATTCTTACTTCTTTTAATTCATGTTCGTGATGATTTGTATGAATTTAAAAATAAATATTAATGTTTTTTGCACAAAGCAATAGTTCTTATTTAAAAATTATATCATTTTGACACATTGTAAACTTGTAGGTTGACAAATAATAATGAATTTAAAGAATATTTTAAATATTTAGAAACAAACTAATTTTTATTCAGTAATCGGAAATATATAATAATTAAAAGAAAACAAGATCTTTCATAATTTTTTTTATATGAAATGTTATGAGTATTGTTTTGTTAGCTATAATTTTCGCATACATCCTTATCCCTTAACAAGACATATTGAGTCATTCGCTTCATATGTTTGTGCAAATCTGGGTAAGTTTAAACGTGTTACATTATGTGAATATTTTAATTTCAAGTGAAGAAAGTTCAAAATTTGCAGTTCAACATAAATACATTTACTGAAAACCATTTTTTAATTCATAATGTTATGGAATTTCCTTTTATTTCTTCAGGTTTGTGCGATAGTTGGTGGAACATTTACTGTGGCTGGAATCATAGACTCTTTGATTTTCACTGCTTCTGGAATTTTTAAGAAATTTGAGCTGGGGAAACTCAGTTAATTAGTAGCTATTTTATTAATTTTTGGAATCTCGAATGCAAAATGATTGTAAGCATATTTGATGGTATGCTCTATGAAGTTAAGTTCCATTTTCCAGTTCTTCCTGTACCAGTATTTTGTATAGAAAAAACTATTTTACAACTATTTAAGTGATTGCATTTTGAAATATTTTTATGTCTATTTATCAGAAATTATGTAAAATTCATATTACTCATGGCATATAGTCAGGGCTGCCGAGAGAGGGAGGGGGGGGGGCAGCAGGGGCAAAATCTTCGGAGCTTGGCCCGAGAGGGGGCGCCTCCTCAGAAATAAAAAATTTTTTCAGAGTGTATGCTGCTAACTGAACTTCTTTTTAGTGTTGGAAAAACAAAAACGTCTCCTATTCAACTTGCTAGCCCATTATTCAACATCTGAATGTTCACTGCATCAAGTGCTTGTGGACCAGTAGGGGGCTATCTTGCAGAGACGTTTCTATTAGGAATTAAAACGAACTGTAGAAAGACCAGAATGACAAACAGCACGCACTCCTTTCATCGCACGCTTTCCTCCTTTTACCTGGGCCCAGAACACAGTCGGGTGGCATCAAGGTAGGGGTTCCCAAACTTTGGGTCCCAAGCATTTCTTATGCGGTCGTGACATTATCCTTACATTAAAAAATATATCACTGCATAGTTTAAAAATGAAAATACATAGGGGAAAATAACCTTCTAGAATAGTATCAATACTTGAGCGCAGTGGCAAATCCAGGCGAAAAGCTGTAGGATTGCAGCACCCTCCCCCCCTTATACCAGAGTACCTGATCCCACAACATCCTTTAAGAAAATTTTTCATTTTGGTTTCGGGACTTCCATCCCTATAAATTTCCACGAAAGAGTTCGGAATTCACCTCCCTCTAACATCATCTAAAATTCCGTTTTTAGAACTTCAATTTTGAATAATTTATGTGAGAGAGTCTCTAAACCGCAGCCCTTATCCTGAAAGATGTTTTTCAACTGCATTTTTAGGACTTAATTTTGGGACTACTCCGGAAAGAGCCAAGAACCCCATCCCATCTCCTAACTTCATCAAAAATAGCCAAGAAATGGGTTTTTAGGATTTTAAAATCAAAAAACAATTTCACCCTCTTCACATAATTAAAGGACTTTTTTTGTTGTTGTTGTTTGGAGGGGTCCCGCAAGTCACTATTTTGCCCCAGAGCCTGGGTTGAGCTCTCGGTGGCCCTGCATATAGTTTTACATACTGATTGTTCTACAAACTTGACTGTGATTCATTTATATTTCTAAATGCTAATCCTCTATGACTAAGTACATCTTTTTTCCTCCCTCTTATTTTGTAAGAGATCTCAGCGTGGAAAAGAAAAAAGAGAGAGGGGAAAAAATTGAGCTATTAGGTGCATACTCATTAGTTATCTGAAGATTATGAAATTTTAATGATTATACAAAGTTTTGATCATTCAACCCATTCATCCCCTTTCAACTCATTTAAAATTTTTCTTAAATGTTTTAAAGGTGCTTTATTATAAGCTTTTATTTTTGTACTTGCTGAGCAAGACTAATTTTTTTGTTTTCTTTGAATATGTAGCCTTAATTTACAGAGGCTGTTCGCATACTTTTTAATGTGAATTTGGTTGCATGTAAAAAAAAAAATCTGCTTAGAAAACTTATTTTTCATGTTTATGAAAAATTATCTTATTGCTACTGAAATATTTCATTACTTTCAAAACTGTCTTAAAAGAACAAATGGCCGGAAGACTATATTTTTGCACATTGCAAAAAAAGGTATTCAGTAATTTAAAAAAAGATGCCGAAGGTATGGTTTTTCGAAGTATCAAAAGTCATTAATGGTTATACTGTAAATAAGACCGAAAAAAATGCAGGTTTTTGCATATTAAATTCACAAAAGTGCAAATGATAAACAATCACAAGTGCATGAGTTATTTAGATTATATTTATAATATGTAGGGGGGAAAATACCTCTTTGCATGCGTTGGTGTTCCAGAATTACTCCATCCCTTGGACAGATCCTTGATTGTAATGAATGATCAAAACTTCAATTCTTTTGCATTTATCATAAATTAATAATACATATTATTTAGAAAGACACCGCACATTCGTCTGCTGAATTTGGTAAATCTAACGTTGAATTCAATAGATTTGTTGTGAGTGCTTTATTTTTGTCCTGGAATTGCCTCTTGTGATTTTTGTCTCCTTTCAAGAACTCTTCTGTTTCTTGTAAGACATTACTGTTACAGCATTTATACTATAGGAAGGTAGTTCAGAATAAAAGTAACTAGAATCATTAAAATGCAAATATTTAATGTAATTTATTTCTGTAATGATTAGACTATGAAAATTGTGTAAAATATTTGCGAACATCCTTTGTATATGGTAAAATTCAAATGATCACTGCAAAAATATTTCTTATCTTTATTTTAAAGTTTAAAAATAATGAATTTGTTCAAACAATTTTAAAGTTATATACCAAATCCTTTTAACCACAAAAAATATTTTAAATTTAAAATTGTTGACTTTTTTCACGTTAAACTTGACAGGTATTTTAAGATATGTAAAACTCTTTACATAATTTCATTTCCAATCCCAAAAAATTCATTTGCTGTGCAAAAGTAGACTCATTATACTTTTAAAAAATCACTGTTATACTCGTCCATTTAGATACTCTTTATATATGCATGTTTTGGACAAATACTTGATTTAATCTTTCCTGAATTAATATTAATTTTACAAAGCAGTTATGAATCACTTGAAGATAACTTGATATGAAAAAGGACTTACAATGAACATTGTTTTGCCACAAAGAACGAATAAACAGCCCTTTTAGAATATCTCATTGATATCAAGGGGAGTGCGCAACCTAACAGCATACAAGTCGTAAATAAGAAATTTTAACCTTTTATGACTAATCGCTTTCGTGTTATGCAAGGTTTATTCATATGCACACACACACACATACATTCAAAAGTCATTGAAAACTTTTTTAAAAAATAGATTCAGGGACAGTCAAAATGCTTTTTTTTTTTTAGTCGTCTATGACTTATACACAGAAATAAGTTTAGACATCATAAAAAAACTAATCAAAATGGAATAATTTTCATGAATATTTTTTATTATACAAGGAAGCAAAAGGTGTAACTCCTTCTTTTGTCCGACTAATAGGAAATTTTAATCACCAAGTATTTTTCGGATAATCTGAGTTTTCAGGAATCTCAGGTGGCGTAAACCCCAATTACCTTGGATTTTCAAGACTCTACTCTATTGCATTCTCTGTTCCCTTTTTTACCATGAAAACAAATTTTCATTAATTAATAATTTGTACCGTTGTATTAACTAATATGTATTAGTTTTGCAGGAGCAAAGCTATATTCAATTTAATAGAATCTTTCCAAGAAAATAATATACTATTTTCAGCATATACAAAAGTACCATTTTACAATATAAAAATTCTGGAGGCATCCCACTGATGTTGTTTTAAACTGCTTTTTTGATGGTAGATCGAAAATATTTCGTTATATTCTTTGTTAGTAGTTTATGCATAAAGTCAAAAAGTGTTTAAAAATTGAAATTTTGTTATGTTTCACAAAAATTATTACTGAAATTTTTGTTGAGAATATTTGTTGAAATATGTTAGAACTTTTTATCATTTTGAGGGTTTTTTATTGGATTGAGGAGTTGTTTTTTACTGTTCTGTAAGGTTTAGGTTTATATGTTTGTGCGTTATTTATATTGAAAGAGAGATTATTCTGTTTTTCTATTTTGTGTAATTAAAACCTAGCACTTTTCAATTGTATTTGTTTTCTGTATAAAAATAAAAGAAATTACTAGTCAAAAAAAAAAGGTTATTTTTCACTGCTCTCTGAAAATAGATTTTACACGGTTTCATTAATATGGAGAATATTGTGGAATGGAACATCTTGAATATTGTTGTCCATATTTAAATCCACCTTTAAAATTAGTTCGGACCGTGAAGAAATGCCTTGAATTTCATAATAATTTGAAGAGTTTACTAACTGTTCCTGGATTGAAACTCAAGACACTAAGGTTTGCACCTATGATGAAAAGACAAAAGATCAGGCCAGCCAACGGTGGCACTGCCTGCACAAGGAAAATATTTAAAAAAAAAAAAAAACCTTTCACTACATCAAGCTTAAAAATAGTCTTTTAATATATCTGTAATAAATTTAAAATTAATATTTCAATTAAATAGGATTTCTCGTTTGTTCCATCGGAAGTCAAATTCCCAAGAAAAGCTACATGGGACACGTTGTATACAATCCTCATATAAATAATAGCCGATGATCAAGTAACCGGCGCATTTTAACAATGAACACTTGTACCACGGCATAATAATTTGATAATATGTTTCGATAATGTTTAACATGCAGGGAAAGGCTTTATTGTGACAAGGCTGAACTCGATCCGATAACTTAATCATTTTACTGGTAAGACTCATTTCAGGGGAATGAAGAAACGAAAGAATGGTCAAAAATGAACGCTACCTACTGGAGTTTAAGGTTAATCCACTGGAGTTAGGGTTACAATTTCAACTATCAAAATATCAACAAACAGGCAATGGCTTCGTTCAAATGTAGAAGAGAAGAAGCAATTTTCACCTGTCATACCTTGATAGGCGACTTACTAGTTATATGAATAAAATTTGTTTCAATGAGGGTTTAAAATTACTGCATAAGATATTAATTGTTAAGCTACCTCTCTCTATATATAGAAAGTCAAGAATTTTAACTTCTTTCTCCTCAGCAAACTAGAAGTATGATTAGAGTAAATGCTGAACTGAAGCACTAAGAACAAAATAGTACATACAAGTATCAGTTTTGATGAAATCTTACAAATGTTTTCCCAAAAAAAAAAACCTCTCATTTCCCATTAAAAAAGCCAAAAAACCCACCTTTTCCTTGCAAAAACTCAAGTTTCAGCTGGGTTTTTAAAAACATTTTTCTTTAAAAAATGTAATAACCTAAGTCTGAAACAAATTAAAGCATTTAATGCCCCAGGACCTAATAATATTTGTCCAAAAATCTTAGTCGAGTGTGCAGACGAATTAGTAGACATTATCTTCAAAAATTTCAACGCTTTGTATAGCTCGTGGATAGCGCCAGAAGATTAACAGCTGGCAAATGTCACGCCACTCTTTAAGCAAGGATCAAAAGGGAATTCAGGTAACTATAAACTTGTGAGTAGAACTTCAGCAGTGAATTTGGGTATCTATAAACTTGTGAGTAAAACTTCGGGAGTTAGTTAAAATGTTTAAAATTCTATTAAAAACTAAGATAATGAGCTTTCTGGAAAAAAAAAATTCTGCCATCAGGTTCGCAATATGGTTTTACAAAGGGGAGTTCCTGTCAATAAATTTATTACTTTTATGATAAGATTACCATGTCTTTAAAAAACCAAAAACTGAGTAGAAATTGTTTACATAGACTTCCAAAAAGCTTTCGATAAGGTACCCCATGTTGCTCTACTAAGCAAACTAGCTGGTATTGGAATAGGAAAGAAAACTTAATAGGTTGAAAAAATGGCTTACTAGAAGAAAACAAAGAGTAGCTGTTAGGGGAAATTTTTCTAAATGGTCTGATATTTTAAGTGGGTTTCCATAAGATACAGTTTTAGGGTCATGGTTGTTGGTTACTTTAATTAATGATAATAGTGAGAAGTCTTTCTGGGAACATTAATATTTTTGCCAATGACATCAAAGTTATAGGGGTTGTTGAAAGCGATGAGCAAGTGCAAAAGCTTCAGGAAAATTTAGATCTCAGTAGGCAGTTAAGTGGAGTATGTCATTCAATGTTTGAAAATGTGAAGTGCTTTATTTAGGTCACGGAAATAAGCATATAAGCTGGGATTTACAGGGATCCAACTTAAGCAAAGAAATAACAGTAGCAGATCTGGGTGTCTTAATCAGTCAGAACTTTTTAAGTTTAGCCAGCAGCAGGGGATACAAGGGGAGGGTCATGGAGGTTATGACCCCCTCTAAACCGTCCACATTGTGTTCAAATACTTCTCCACTGCTCAAAATTTGTCTGGGTCTCTGTGATGCTCATAGCGCCTTGACATTTGGCACAAAATTAATTTGTAGCATGGGGGGTGTGCTGAAAAAGTATCCTTTTTTTTTCAGAGCACTTAGCCTTAGTGCTTAAAATTTGCGACTCCCTAACACTAATTACTGTGCGAAATTTCGTGACTCTAAGTTGATGTCTTCTGCTCTGGCAAGAGACTTTAATTCTTGAAATTTTTAGAAAAACATCAAAAAAAGAGAAAATTTAAAAAATATTTTCAAGTCCACAGAACTATGAGCTTTAGTGTAGGAATTTCGAAACTTCCTAACACAAACTGCTACGTAAAATTTCAAGCCTATGAGTTAATTTTTCTGCTCTGATAAAATGCCTGAATGTTAAGAATTTTACATAAAATTCCTTAATACGAGTGACACATTAGAAAACGCTGCAATACTTCTACGGTCTAAGACCACCACTTAAACCAGGTCCTTCCTTTAAGGGGTTGCGGTGAAGGGGGTCAATGGCCCCCTTACTTTAGAAAACTAATGTTTTTACATATAAATGGGTCTGGTTCTGTAGTTATTTAATAAAATTTCATTGAGTTCAAGCCCTTTATCTCCCGCCCCCCTCTGGAACCAATCGAAATAATAGGTCTGCCTTGAACTGAATAGGCTCATTTCATTGTTTATTCGAGGAATATGATGAAGAAGTCAGTCGTTTAAATATTGGTTAGAAGTTGTTTGTTGTACCTGCATATTTCAAAACATTTTCATTTCACTAGATTAAAAGCTGGAATCATTCGGTAATTGGAGCAAAAGCTTTGCAGACCCCTCCAATGGGTTATTTCCCTTTTACATTTCAACGAACTCTCATTGCAGTCATCTCTTCCAGTTTGTTGATGGTTCAACGTCAGGGCTCCAAATCTTACTCCAGTAAAGTTAGAAAAAGGCTGTGCGACCCTGAAAAGCGTCCCATAGTTGGTTTTAAGTCATTAGATTGCAAGTTGACACAACGATATTGAGTCAAGACCAACAATATTTTATTATTAATATCACATGCCGTAAATTAAGGCATATACTCTCCTTATCTTACTAACCTCGATCTGGGTGCGCTAAATATGTCTCGCTGTTTGAAAACAGCTAATAGAATACTGAGATTGTACACTTTAACTATAAAACCACCAGCTGAGTTTCAAATTTTGGTCAAATTTATTACTCCATCCTGGTTTAGAATAAAAACCAACCATTCTATTAGAGACAGAGGTAAGCATGCATGGGAGCTTCATGCATCAAGATACTTGCCAAAGAGGCATCAATGTAATTTTGATTCCGTCAATTGCTCAAAAAGGTACATTTTGTGGTTTTAACAATGCTTTTACATATAATTTTTCCTTCATGAATAGAAATCTAAATCCAATTCTAATTTTTAGCATATTTGCCAGAAAGTTTTTGTAACCATATAAAAACATTGATTTTTAATTGAACTTGTTCTTACATGCAATTAGATTATAATTAAAGACCTTGTAAATTTTGAAGCTCTACCCACTTTAGCTCAGCCACACGATTAAAAAAAAAATCCATTGAAATTTAGACCTTTTGTCAAAGCAGAGGAAATTAACCCAGAGATAAGAAACTTTGCATAATAATTTGTGTTAAGAATTTACAAAATTAAAAACAGGCCTGTTATTTCGATTTTTTTTCGGGTGGGGGGCATAAAAGGCGTGTAAAAAGTTAAATTATTTTAAGTAGGGGGGCATTGATCCCTTTTCCCCTAAAATTTTAAATGATGGACCTGGATCAAGGAGTAAACTGATGTTGTTGATGTGATTAAAAATTAAAACTATTGCAGTGTATTATGTATGTTGCTACTTTGTACTGTGTCACTTGTATTTAAGGTAAAATTCTCAAAATTCAGGCCTCTTGCCAGAGCAGAAAAAATAAACTTACAGGCGTGAAATTATATGCAGTACTTAGTGTTAGAAAGTTAAATTACTGTACTAAGGCTTAAAGTTCAGTGGAACTTAAAATATTTTGCAAAATTTCTCTTTGTTTATTAATGTTTTTCTAAAAATTTTAAAAATTCAAGTCTCTAGCCAGAGCGGAAGACAAACTTTATGCACTAAAGCTAAGTGCTCTGAAAAAAATTGATTTTTTGAACTTCAGGTTTTTTTTTTCCTCATGTCATTTAAACACTCTAGTGTTAAGATATTTTTACACTATGCATCACTTCAATGTCACATAATCTATTTCAATAAAGTTTAAGTAATCAAGCAAATTAGGTAGCATATAAAAATTTGGTTGAAATATGCTTTTTAGCCTATTTTGAAATGCAAAAGACTGAAAAATAATGATAGTTAAAAAATTATAAAAGAGCTACTTGGATTATTTGTCCATGTATAATTTTAGAAAAACTTAGTTGGTCTGCCTTGTATATTTATGTACCTAATAGGAAAGCTGCATCGATTTAAAAATAGAAAAAAAAAAAAAAAAAAACTATTTAGCAAACTTGCATTACCTTAAAAAGTATAAGTTTCTAAATTTATTAAAACTGTAATATATCTATAAAGCTTTGCTAGTCACTTTGCATTAATTAGATTTTACTCTTTGCAATAATATGTAAAATTTATAAAAACATTTGGGGGCAAAAAAAAGGGGAAATTTTTGAAAAAAAAAAAAAAAAACACAGTTTTTGTTAAAAAATACTATATTGCTATTCTACGTATACTTGTTGAATCAGAATTATCATAGTCTCACAATTACACTTAAGTACATTTGATTAAATGTGATGAAAGTGCATTGTAAAACTGTAGAACTAAATCTTGGAAAATGGTGTGCATTTCCTTTTATTCTTTCTCTCGCTTCAAGCAAGCATTTGAAACCAAACCCTGAAAAAATCAGTTTTTCAAATATTTTTTAGTCCCTTGAATATTTTGTGGGGAAGCTCTAACGTATAGACCCTTTTTAACAATCAGGAACTACAAACAGTTAGCAAAAAAGCAATACTATTTCTTTTCACCGCACGAAAAAAAAATCTATTTAATTCCAACATTAATGTATTCTTCATTATTTATTAG
Organism: Uloborus diversus; assembly: GCF_026930045.1. Classification (NCBI taxonomy): domain Eukaryota; kingdom Metazoa; phylum Arthropoda; class Arachnida; order Araneae; family Uloboridae; genus Uloborus; species Uloborus diversus. Next base: position 159,041,804 of record NC_072731.1, on the reverse strand, counting down.
TGGTATTTTTCACGAAGGTAACGCCTACTGTAGGGTTTCCAGTTTAAATCTTAATAGAAATTTGAATGTTTCTGAATTAATTTCAATAATCTTTTCCTACGTTAATGTCTTTTCCACCAATGTACCATTTCAAAATAATCAAAATAGTAAATAATGAAGCCAGGGGTAGAAGTGGTTAACTTGTAACAAATAGGACATTTTCCATGAAAAATATAGGACAAATATAGGACATGTTCTATGAATAATTTTGTTTGAAAAAGTAAACAATACATAGTTTATATTATCTAGTTATTCTCGCACTAATTATTATCAATGATTTCAATTAATCATACTGCATACAGTTTAAAAAAAAAACTAAAATAAAAATTATAACATACCTAGAATGAGTTTCCCCGAGTTCTTGAAAGAATAACTTATGAAAAAACTGTTTACTTATGTAAAAATATTTCAAAACAAAATTTAAACAGCATCTATTTACATTTAATACAATTATTAATATTTTTGAAAAGCTTTTGTTAAACCTTTTTTTCTCCATTTCATCTTTTACAAGTTTAATATTTTTTTTACCAGCATAAAAAGAATTCGCGAAGCTTCTGTTATATATATATATATATATATATATATATATATATATATATATCAAAGCCATTTTTCATCCCTTGACTGCTACATGAATCATACAGTGCAGAATCAATATTTTCTTCAAGTTTCACTATTTTTTCTTTTAATGAAGGTACTCCAACTTCTTCTTTTGCCTCTGACTGTCATGCGTCTTTATATGATTTTTCCATTACTTTTTGAATTTCGTATTTAGAGAATAAGTTGTGATAAAACAAATTTTCTTGATAGTGTTTTCCCAATCTCAGCATCTTAATTAACCTTAAAAATCTCATTATAGCGTCTTTGGTTAAGAGGATCTTTCTTATGTCAGTATCTTTTTGTTTTGGAGAACAACGTCTTTCAACAGATGATTCAAACTGAGAAAAAGCCAAAATGACTAAAATGACTTTCACCGCTAAAAATTCTAAGTGTTTGTTTTCAGAAAGTTGACTGACTATTTATCATTTCAAAAACATTTTTCCAAAATGAAAAATTGATTTCCAAGTACCATCAAATCTCCATTCCTCAAAAATTTTTAACATTATGTATGTAAAGATTTGACTCCATCTGTTAGTTTGCCCAGATAATTTTTGGTTAGTACTTAGGGAAAAATATTGCCTAGATATTTTTCAAATGGTGACGTAGCTTTGGAACATTTCTTTCTAATAAGAGGATGCAACTTTTTTTTTAATTTCCGAAAAGCTTATTTTTCAATAACGAATTCTGCTAAAAATATAGCGTTACAATAATGTAAACTAACTTTTGCAAGAAAACTTTTGCAAATTTCGAATTCAGGGAGAGTTCATTCTTTTTTTTTCTGCATAGTTACCTAAATTTAAGCATTTCAAATAGGCTTTTCTTTTCGTACATTTATATCGAATGAATCTTCCCCACATTTTGGTGTTCGTACCGATTCATTGTCAAAGTACTTCATCAATAGTTAGGCGAGCTTGTTATAAAATATGGATCATTGAAGCTTTCTCTTAAAACAATTTTAAACATTGTGAAAAATACTCAACATCTAGAACAAAATTAAAACAGACAAGTTATGCTAGAGATTCCAAAAAAAAAAAAAAAAATATATATATATATATATATATATATATATATATATATATATACAAACATCTCGTTTTTAAGCAATCTTGAGTTATTTGTTGTCAAGCTTTGAAAGAAAGTGTGAATCAACTGACCTAAAGGTTTTTCTAAGGTTTTTTTCTAAAAATATATACACCAAACTATGGGAATATAGGAAATATAGGACAATTGCTAAAAATATAGGAAATATAGGACTAGTGATGTGGATCGGGTAAATACCCAGCGGGTAGGTAAATATTTTTTGGGTATTTACCCGGATATTTACCCAAGGCCTGGGTAAATACCCGAAAACTGGGTATTTTACAAAAAAATGCAAAAAATGAAAGGGAAAGTGAAAGGGATTTTTTTAAAATCTAAATATAAAATATTAGTAAAACTGACACATACATACGTATTACACAGTTTATAATATTTTTTATTGAAAGACTTGATGAAATAATGAAAGAAACATGTTGTGAAACAAAGAATCTTTCTTTTCAATGTCATAATTGGAGAAGTATAAGCAATTCAATGATGAACTTTAGAATTTCAAAATCAATCTAGGTTAGTCATATCCAAAATGAAAAAAAAAAAAAAGGAAGCATGAGGGATGTTTGGAAGAATAAACTGAGAAATTATTAAGACACTGTGATGTTATTTATTTGATTGCTGTTTAAGTGATAACGTGGTAAATATAGAAACAGTTTCATATTAGTAAGCAAAAAAAAAAAAAAAAAAAACACACACACAATCAAAATATTGTTTTCTGTTGCCTTGCTCATTTGCATTTGCTCCCCGGTACTTCATGATGAAGATTTATTCAAACTATTTTTAATACACGCAATTAGTGATGTAGGGTGGGAAGGTAAATATTTTTTTGGGTATTCATCCAAAGGCGGGGTAAATCACTTAGTAATTGCGCATTTTGCAAAAAAATTTTGGGTGGTATCAAAGGTGAGGATTTTCTTTTTAAAACATAAACCATAAAATGAGAGATTAAAATATAAAAATTTATGTGTTATAATTTTTTAAATTAAAGGCTTGATGAAATCTTATCAAAAAAAAAAAAAAAAACTGTCGGAATTTAGAATGAACTATTCTAAAACTTAAATGGGATGTTCGCTTTTTTTTTGTAACAAGTTAAGCTTTTTATTTTTTGTGGAATGAGTTTTTATATCTGAAATTTGACTATCAACATTGAGTAGGCATATCCAACACATTCAATGTTAATATCATATTAGATTGCTAAGTTTTTTCACACAGTAATTCTTTAAATATGTGATCAAAATACATTTTTTGGGCAAAAATTTATTGTTTTGTATTTTTTGGTTATATATACATAGTGGAATACATACAGAAAAGTATTTTAGTTGAATATAAATTTTTGAAATAAATACCCGGGTAAATACCCATTTTGGGTATTTACCCAGGTATATACCCTGGGTATTTACCCCTAAAAATAAATACCCGGGTATTTTACATCACTATATAGGACACTTTTGATGCTTTTTTTGAAAATATAGGATATATAGGACTACTTCTACCCCTGTGAAGCTGAAAAATTAAACTTCTCTTCCAAGCGAAAACAGCCAGCACTGGAAATTTCATGTTGAAGTGAAATTGTGACCTTGCTACACATTCCTTCTCATTGTCCGTCATGCCAACTGTCGCTTCTTTATTCCTGCACATACACCAGAAGTTCACACTTGTTAGATCGCAAAAGGGGTGGGAAATATTCTCAGCTGCATTGGGCTATTATGGGAGCCAAAGCATTCGGGCGCCTCCGACCATTACCGGGCAGAAAGAGTTAAACAAAATATGCGTTGATCTTTTGATTTTTAAAATTCTGTAATATACATCAGACTTGTGATTCATTTGTAGATACTGCAAAATACTTTCCAAGTTTTATTTTACTTTATTTTATTTTTTTTAAATCTTATATTGTAAATAGCTGTGATTTTATAAATTAATTTACAAGAATTTATTCTTGGTTATTTGTAATTAATAATGTCTGAACTATCACAGTAAATTATTTTTTTGATTATTTATACCAAGGCCCATTTAAGTATTGTAGATTTTCAAACAATGTTCTCCTATAGAAATCTCTATGTATGGGAAAATGAAACTACAAGATTTGACCCTTAATTATTTAATTAATTAGAAAGAAATTAATTACAAAGAAATTAGGTAAAAATATGATTATTAAACATTCCTTAACAATTAATTGATAAAATCTTCATGATTTTCCTGAAATAAAATTGTTTTTCTGACAAATAGTGTTTAAACCAAGTATACCCGGTTTAAACAAAAAAAAAAAAAAAGAAATGTTTTTTTTTCTTGTTTTTTTTTTTCCAACCTTGCCTAGCTGAGCCAAAGTCGGTTGCGGGTTTTCACTTTTTGTAAAGAAGAAGAGGTATGCAATTCATCTGCAACTCACAAAGATCATTCAAATTATTAGAACTTCAATGATGATTATGCCCAGTTTGAAAGTTATCTAAAAGTTGTAGGGTCTGGTGGGGAGAAGTGGTGAATGGGGTAAAGTGGTCATAAATCAAATAAAGAGCCATATATTTGATACAAATGAAAGAATGAGGTTGCATTTTTTATTTTAGATTTTAACAACTATAACTATAGTTTGAATTCAAAATTTTGCTACTGGCAGTATTTTATTTTGTGAAAAAAATTGTTGTGTGCGCATGAAACATTTTAAAATCTGAACTCCTCATGAACAATGTAAAATTTTGTTTATTATAATTTTTAGCAGATTGGTTGTGCAAGCAGCTTTCTAGGTGTACCCTCTAGAATACGTCTGTATAAATAGCTAAGCTGGATTCATTTTATATAATATTTTATGTAATATTAGAATAATTTATGCACCTCCCCTTCCCCCAAAAAATCATTTGTAAAATATCAGTAAAGAGTAGAAATTTAGAACTAGAAGAGTTTGGCATACATTGAATAAATAGATAAGGTTGATATTCCCCCCCCCCTTTTTTAATTAATATATATATATTTTTTTTTGAACTCTATTTGAATGTCATGTTTTCTTGTTACGTAGTTTAGACATTATTTAGACGCTAACTTTAGTATATTCCCAAAGAAATAAAACACTGCAAATTATCACACCTTTCTTCATGATATTGATGAAATCCAAGAGTGAAATAAGATTAAAATTCTTGGATAACCAGCTTTTGACAATAGTTGACAATCAAAAATCTATTTAATAATATTTAAATTAAGTTAAATTCTTCAAAAGGAATAGGTATACTGAGCATTAAAAAAAATAGCTATTTATGATAGTTTTAGAGCAATTGTTTTAACTATGTCCACTTTACCCCACTACAGATAATTAACACACATGAAAAAGAAATTGCCATTAAGCTATTTAACTCAATTTTTTCATCCTAAAACTCACTGCAGCATATTCTTTATTAATGTAATGTAAAATAAAACCAAAAAAATTGGAAGTTTTAAAAGAAATTTCTATATTTATTTTTTACCAAAGTTGAAAAATCTGTATTTTATGACCACTTTACCCCACCAGACCCTATAAAAGCCAGCAATACTTTAAAACTTGGAGATAAAAGCTAAGATTTTACTTTTGAGCCGCTCCAGCTGATGGAACAGGACATTTGAAGTAGGTTTGCAAGGTAGATTTTGTTTCATAAATACGAATGAAACAAGCTAAACATTTTATTTTTGATAGCAACAGTAAAGGTTTGTAATAAGAACTATGTAGAACAGCGGTTCCCAACCCATGGGCAGCTTAGTACTGAGCCATAGACATTGGTCTAGATTCTAAAAGCCAAGATAAATCCTGAGGTCTAATATTTTTTTTTGGGACAATTCACTACTGAGATGCACGTGTCTTCACTCAAAAGCTCTCCGCGGCTGTTTGTCGAATACCTTTCAAAATGAAGAGAATATCTCTAAAATTCAAGATGAAATTTACTGAATAAGATTCAATTGGAAGAAAATTACATAAAAAAAGTAATTGTTCGTAAGTAGTTCGTCATTTGAAGTTAATTGAAATTAACTTCAAATGACGAAAACTCGTTAGCTAAACTATCACGTGAACAAACTCTAAAACCACTTTTTAAAAGAACCTCATTAGTCTTGTTCCATTATAAAGTTATATTTCACATAAAAAGTTTTACTTGTATAGTTATACGGTAGTTACTGGGCCTCAAGTTTTGCTTTTACAAAACTGGTGGGCCTCACTACAGAAAAAGTTGGGAACCGCTGAAGAACATTAAAAGTTAATCATTTTGAAGAAAATAATTAAACTATCTTTACTAATAATAAAGCTAAAAGTATGTGTCTCTGTCTGTGTCAGCGCCTATATCGTTCGGCCGACTGTCATGAAATTTGGCACAAAATTAGTTTGTAGCATAGAAGTGAGCACCTCCAGGTGATTTTTCGAAAATTCGATTTCGTTCTCTTACTATGATTTTATTTTTACCACCATTGGTGGATTTAATTCCTCTGCAATAAGCAAATTACCATAATATGGACGAACAAATTAACACAGCATATTGGCGAGAAATTCATCATCCTGTATCAGGCGACCAAATGACCTTTTAATTTTCTACTATGGGCAAAGCTGTGTGGGTATCGCTAGTATGCCATAAAATACTTGTGACGGAACAGGATTCATGCAAGTCCAGTTCCGTCATGGAACAGGATTCATGCAAGTCCAGTTCCGTCACAGGCATTCAATCACATATTCTCTCAAGCCTGGTCATTATTAAACTACGCTGCCAAAAATCATCCCTTCACGGAAATGAATGAGGTCCACAGTAACTGTGTTCAAGGTGACCTACATATTGACCACATACTTTTCAGGAAATGTACATTCCTTCTTTTCCCCAGAAAATTCCAGTTCAGGCCTCAAGAGGCCCGGAGTGAGCGCTCACGCTTTTAATTTCAGATTGTGAATGTAAAGAAAGAGGTTGTGAAATGCATCGCTATTTAAGCTACAAAAATGAAATGAATAGGTTGCAGACCTTGTTAGTTGAGGTTTTAACTGATGAGAACTCCCTTAATGAAGGTGATAAAGAAAAAATTCACACAGAACAGTATAGCGATCATCAGTCATGCTCAGAAGAAGATTTAGATTAATGTATCAAAACTTTCTTAAACCTTGCTTTTCAAAATATATTTTAGAGGCTGTTTATCTATTTATAATTCAGTGTTCGAAACATATTTTTTTCTATTTTGCAAACTCAATTTACTGAAATAACCACTCCAAGCCTACGGAGCCCCCCACAAACTTTGGTGTGACGAAAAGTACTGCGAGTTCCCCGGGTTAAAAACAATAAATTATAATGTTCTATGCAATTCTTACACTATATTTTTACTGTTGCTATCAAAAATAAAATTTTTAGCTTGTTTCATTTGTATTTATGAAACAAAATCTAATCACAAAATTACTCCGAATGTCCCATTTCGTCAAATGGAATGGCCCTTAAAAAATACAGTAAAATTAATAAACAAGTAGTCAAGCATCTATTTTAAAAAAGTTTAATACATAGTTTGTACAAAGTTAGCAGCCATGCTTCTTTCAGCATTTAAAATATGAAAATATTAACTAATAAGTAACTATAAGCCTGAATGTAAGTATTAGTTTTGAACCTGATAATGAGCACTTTTTTCAACCTTGTCATTTTAAATATACATAAAGCAAGTGTAAAATACATAAGAAATGGTCAGTATTTAAAACTTGCTTCTTCCATTAAAAAAAAAAAAGTGCAAAATATGTAAGCTGTTATCTATTTAAAAAAGCACTTAATATGCACCCTTTGTAAGAAGTTAAAATCAACATCAGATACAATTTCAGTCAATTTTTATAAAAATATTAAGCAAGAGATTTGTTGACAGTACATAATACACTGATTATAATGACATTAATGGAAATTTTAGTCAATATATTTGGATCATATATGACGCACCGAGAAGAAACTGAGTGTAAGCATCAAAATTTAAAATGTGGAGATAAATAGAACAAAAATGGTAGAAGAAAATCATCTGTTTTGGGGCAAGGGATGGTATTAGTAGCCCAAGAGATGCTGCTATATATATATATTATGCAGCATGATTTAGAACACCTTTTCAATGAATGCCAATCTAGGGTTTAAAGAAAACATACATTTTACTAAAACTTGAGAGTTCACTTACATTAATTTGCTTCTCATATGCAAAACTAGGTTTTAACAAAATATTAGAGAGCCTGTCCCTTTTTTATTTCCAATAAGGGTTTGAATTCTACTTTGTCTGAATTTTCTCAAGATAAAGACAATATTTTTATCAATTACTTTTTAATCCACCCAGGACAAAAAAAAAAATATTTTTCTTAACCTTGAATTTAAAAAAAAAAAAAAATATTAACAATTTAACATTTTTTCAAGAAAATCAATTTAACTTTTTACTATCTAATCAAAGAGCTCAATATCAATGATTAAATCACTTAAGTTTCTCCATAAGAAAATAAAAAAACTGCTTTTTCAAAAAAAAAAAAAAAAAAAACTTTGAACTTAACTGAATGAAAGGAAGAAAACTTGCATCCTTTCAACAGTAATACAAACTATATCAGCATTGCAGGCATGCTTAAGGGGGGAACAATACATATCAGGTCATACACAACTGTTCAGTTAAATTAATAATAAAAATAAAATGTTTGAGAGAAAGGGTGGAAAAATCAAACAAAAAGAGTAAAATAGCAAAAATAGATCAATTGTTTACAATTATAAAAAACATTAAATGCATTTACACTCTAAAACTCTCCACTAGAAGTACTTTGCGTCGATTCAGTTTGAGATGACTGAGAATTTGTTGGTGAATGTGGAAATACAGCATCTTTGTCATAGTTGAGAATTTTTCTTTGGCACTGTCTGAGATATTGCTGTTGCCTCAAATACATCTTTAGAATTCCTTTAACAGCTACAAAAGCAATTCCACCCTAAATAAAATAACTGAAATAAATACTTGGCAAAACAGGATTGTTACATAAACTACTAAATCAATTATTTAGATATTTTTTCAAAAAAAAAAAAAAACCCTGACCTCTTTGGGCAAAAAAACTAGCATTCAATTCATAAGCGTGAAAATAATTAATTTTAAACTCTTATTGTTATTTTTGTTAATTTCAGAGTCGTAGAGAGGAAGGAGGGACAAAATAGTTACACACAATTAGTTATTGAAACATCTTGGAATAAGGTTTAAGGGTTTAACAAACAATTAGCTTTAAGTAAAGAAGGAACCAAGAAAGACATCTGAAATTTGCAAACGAAAAAAAAAGTTTGTTTTCAAAAAAGTTGTGACCAGGAAAAAATTAATTATCCGTAAAACATATTTTAATTTATAAAAACATAAAAAAGGTGGGTTCTTCAACTGAGTGGACTTAGGGCATGACAAAAAAAAAGTTCTCAGTAGGAAAATGTCAAAAAGCATACGAGAATGAGAGTACAATCATTTTTTAGCAGTACAAGTGGGGGGGGGGGTGCAATGACTTATTTTTGAACTCATTTCAGTGCGATTCCAAACCCCATGAACTCGGCCATTGGCGATGACATTGCAATTATGCTATGCATAGGTATTAATATAAACATAGTTCCTCCTAGTGTTCCAACCTGTTTTCTCATTTATACAGGAGCTCATAAGAGCAGCCAAAAGCCAAGGAACATACAAAAAATCGTGTGTTGCCAGATTAACATAGCATTATCACAGTACAAAACTATATGCAGAGGTGTTCTCATTGAATATAACTTAATGTACGCAGTATACTCTCAAACATTTTTTAGACATATGTATATGATCGCATACACATATTGTGCATAATGGATTACTGAGAGTATACTCTCAGAAAAATTGACGGGAGCATCATGACTATATGCATTGTGACAAGTTTTTTGCCTGAAAGAATACATAAATAAATTCTTAATGAAATATCTGCTGTGTTAAGTATTGTAAACCTGGTCTAGGCGTAAATGACAACAAGGACACATATGTAAGGGAAAGGTACATTAGTTAGCAGCAAGAAAAATACTGGGGAAAGCACAAAATTCAGATTTATCTAATATGTATCATAAATTTGTAAGCTATAGAAGTGCATAAGTGAATATTTAATGATTTCAAACATTTATTTTGATTGTTACAATAATATGAGTTTATCATAAAAAGAAAGAGAGAGAGAGAGGAAAAAAGAAAACATAAGTGGCAGTTAGTACTTTTTAAAACTGCAGCCCAAAACTTTCAGAACGAGGAGCACCAGTTAAAAAGATAATTAAAAATTGCAGTCCCAATAAGAAGAAAGATAGTTTAAGCAATTTTATCATACATTTCGACAGCAAAAATATTGGCATACCTATATTGCGTTATATTTTATTAACTTGAACATTTTTCCTTACGAAAAACTGAAAAAACTTAATACAAATTCTATTTCTAAAAAAATTGTGACGATGAAAACAAACTGGCAAAAAAATGAAAAGGATGCACAAGAAACCATACACAAATTTGAAGGCTGTAAATCATAGAAATACAGTTTCTTATTTTATACATAAAACATTTAAAGTTTAAGTAATGAAATATCACACTGTGATGTGTGGGAAATTTATAAAGTAAACATATTCATTACAGTTGAACCTGTCCAACTTAAATTCCATGAGATGGAAAAAAAATAAAAAAATCAAGAGAAAGTGATTTTGAAATAGGAAGGTGTAAAGAAGATTATTGAAATTGATACAAAAGCAAATATATGCTATAGCTTAAAATTCTTCTGTATTAGTAGTTTTGCTAGGTAATTTACTAATGCATTATGTGTTTTATTAGGAACGACTTTGACAGTAAATGAATTTTAAGCATACCTTTTGCAAGAAAAATAATATTTCAATGATTTGCAGTGCCCAATCTTTTTTCGACTTCATTATCTTTCTGAGGGAGCAAATACAGCTTGGCCAATATTTTTCTGAAATTTGAGGAAAGTTGCTAGTGTTTCAATAACCTTTTCTCTGCTTCTTTTACAAAGATTTTAGGGACATCTTTATTTTCTAGCATGCCTTTTTCCGAATTGCCTTTTTACGTTGTCCACAATTTCTGCATGATATGTTCCGCATGTTGGCAGCAAATTATCCATATTTAAAGTTCTTCAAAAAGAATACCAATAATCAGTCTAATCTTTATGGCTTTCCAGTCTTGGAAAATTATTGCATTCTCTTCAATCATTGTGTCGGAAGATACTTCTTCATCCAGTTACTTCTTCGTCTTGGTCTTCAACACCCTTTTTCATATTTATCGATTTCTTTTGTTCATTGCATCTATTCTTGAAAACAGCTTCAATAAAGCAATTATAAATTTGTTTTCTGAGTGACATTTTTCCAGGCATAATCCACCATTATTAAAATCTAGTGCGTTTATTACTGGAAGGATATCCCTACATCAATAGCATACTAGCTGTTGTGTGTATTCAGCTTTGAAACTGAGAATTATGCTCTGATTTAGGGGTTGTAGCCTTGAAGCAACCTTATAGTGTCATTTCTCAGAAAATAGGAGACTAGAATGCACATTGCAATTAGGAACTAAAAGTTGAATTTTATATTTTTTCATCTGCATATATCTGTCGAGATGGATAGGTCAGTCATTCAAGATTTTTCTTGTCATCAATAATTTTTTATTGCCAAAAGAAAATTACTTCGTTTTCGAGACACACTTAATGGCCAATATAAAGAAGAGGAAGTTTTACGGAACCATTTTCATTAGTAGCAAAAAGTACTGTTACCTGAACTCTGCCTAGCTTGCTCCTTTACTTTGTTTTTAAACGTTGCCCTTTGTTTTGTTGTCAGGAGAATATTGGGAAAAAAAGTCCTGCTTTATTAGCATTACAAACATCCATTGGCTAAAAATATGCTACAAGAGAAGAAATTTCCTTCGCCCAATCTTCAAATTATTTTCAGTGCAGAGGCACTTTCACCAAAGTTTTTGAAAAACATTATGCCTTTTAGTCATTCATTGCTGTGTTTAAGTGCTACACTGTGACCAAGTTCTCTGGAAAAATATTTTGCTTTTCCCTGCAGCATCAATCCACTTCCTGGAACAACTTGGGCCTTGCATTAGCATTATAGGACGCTCTCGTTACAACGCCATTCAAGTTTATTTTTGCTGTTTTGTTTCACCCAAATTTTCGCTCCACCAGTTCTGTTTTTAATTTATCGTTAAAACCGTACTAGCCCGAATGCTAAACTTGGAGGAATCCTATCCTTTTTTCAATAATGGATAGCCATCTAAAAACTGTTGGAATTTCCTTTTTCTATCATTGGAAAGAATATTTAACTTTTCTCAAGCCTATGATCTTGCTTTCCTTACAAATCACATCTTTAAGTAGAAAGAGCAACCACAGTGCAGAAACGCATCAAATCAGACAACAGAGCAACATGGCTTATATTTTTAATGACCTCTAACCATGAACTTGAAAATACTCGCCTCACACCAACCTCATTGCCCGACTCTACCCTCTGCATCTGCTCTTAGTTTGGGTTATGCGCAAAACAACTCACTCTCGGTAGTGTTACTTGAAGACCTATTTCTGGAACCCATTTCTCCCTCATTTCGACTCCTCTGCTGTAAAGAGAATGCAACTGCTTTTCATTCAAGGAAAGTTTTTTGTTTGCTGCTTTAAAGATCACTGAGCTTCAAATTGAAAAATGACAGTTTAGCTGAAATTTGAGATTTTGAGAGGGGTTTGGGGAATTTTTCTTTCCAGATATGTAAATATCGAAAATATATTGTATGGTGGCAGCAAATGCAGGGAAATTAAAAGATATACAGGTTTGATGGCATTAGTTTTAATTATGCAAAGCTTCTTGATCATTCAACTCAAATGAAAATATGAAGTTAACACAAATGATATTGCTTATTAATTTCTGAAGAAAAAGAGAAAAAAATTATTTGTTCAACTTATAGATATTGATGTTTAAAAATTAAAACTTGTCTTAACAAAATTTAATGGACAAGAACAGATGATGAAATTTTCTTTTTAAAAAAAATGCACGTTATTTTATATCAAGTATTAATAGCAGCAGAAAAAATGTGCAAAGATTGAAATGTATTTAGAAAGAAAATAAATGGAAGAACACTTAAAACCACATTATCCTACAATTTCATCCATCAATGTGTGGATTCTTTAACAATGCAAGGTAATCCAAAAGTCATGCAATGTATGTAATCAACGCAATGTATTTTTTTTAAAAATACTATTAATTTTAAATGCAAGTCATCTGGCTAGTTAACAACACAATATTGTTTGAAATTACACTTCATTTTTTTTCATTTTCGATTTGCAGCGTAGTTTGTAGTGTGGTCAAGATTTTTTTTTTTTTTTTTTTTTTTTTTTTTGGGGGGTCAAAAGAGTTTTCTTATTGAGCAATGTTTTCTAACTCATTCATTTGAAGCTGCTGTTGCAGATTTCAATAAAATTTCAAATATTTCTTCACCCAATAAGGTAACAACATTCTTTTGATCAACATCCTGCTTTAGGAAAACTGGAGACCAGAAAAGAAGTGAGCGACTATCCCTACTGGACCAGCCCAATATGGGTAACGAGAAGAGAAAAACGTTGAACTCATCTTTAAAGAGTCCAAAATCTGACATTACAGCTGAATTTATAGTATAAAACTGCTCAACAGAGCGCTCAAGAAATAAATCAAATAAATGTTTCACACTTACTGCACTCGTGTTATTCAAGAATTGAAAGCTCCTGATCAAATTGAACAGTTAATTTATTGTCTATGGTTAAGGTCATTCATTGATAAAAATGTTTTGCGTTCTTTACATATGGGTACTATCTTCATCTTGCAGACTATGTTACAATCTGCAGAACAGAAGAATTAGGTCCCTCAAAAATCCACACATCTATGATGAAGACTTAGCATTCACCAAAAATCTCTCATCTTAACCACACTACAAACTAGAGACAGTGTACATAGAAAATGAAAAAAAAAAGGGCTTGTAATTCAAAAAAGATCATGTTGCCAACAAGCCCAATAAATAAATAATAATAATTTTGTATTTAAAATAAATAGTACGGCATAAATTAATTGTTACAATTAAATATACAGTGCATTCAGTATTCCTCCAATTCACTAGGGAGCATGCCAAGTAAAATCATGACAAGAAGTTTGCATGTAAAGTATTTTAATTGCCAACCAAATGTTTCGATTTTTTTTTTGCTGGCACTGTATACCATTCAGGTAAATATTAAATATTTATCTTAATGAGTTTTATAACTTTTGGATCACCCTGTATTAATGATTTGACATTGATTGACATTTTGTACAACACTTCAGCTTTAAAGAAAAGAAACCTTTTTTGAACGCTTCTACTTTAGAACTGATGTTGAGGTTTTTTAAAAATCCTGTGCACAGTCGACTCCCGCTACAACGCGATCCGACTTACGCGAAATGGCTATAACGCGATTTTTTTCACCAGCAAATAATTTTTGACATAACGCGAATTTCTCGTCAGCAACACGAAAATTTTCGGAAGGGAATCGCGGTCTGTAAGTATCGGCTTTGTTATTGACTACTATTTTTTTTTCGTGAATTATCCTTCATCACTTTAGCATTACTGAGAGTTGAAGTTCCGACACCGTACTAGTCTGAAGCATCACTTATACAAAAAACTACTCCTCATTTTCCATTTTTTTTCATTCTAAATGTGAAAGTTGTTGAAATATAATGACGCCTAAGAGCGATGCTTCATCTTGTGAAGATCAAAAGAAAAAGAGAAAATTTCTGACAATTAAAGAAAAGCTAAAGATTATCTGCTTGAACAACTATAAAATGCGTTGAAGGTAGCACGACAATTAGGGGTGAGTGAATCGTCCATATGTACAATTAAAAGTCAAGAAAAAGGAAATCCGTAAGAGTTCACCGAGTAGTATCTCAGAAAAATGCAAAAATTATGAAAATGGAAGCTGCTCCTGTATTGTGAATTTAAGAAATCAGGAAGAGGGGTGTTGCCATAGATAGAAACGTTGCCATAGAAGAACTAGTGAAGCAACTGTATTGTGCATTTAAAAATATATAAGTAACGGTTTGATCACTCGGCATAAATCATCATCAACGTCGCTTTTTTAATTTACAAATATCATTACTGGATCTTCTGTACAGTAAAACTATAGAGCATTTGTTTTTCTTACTACATCCTGTACATACCGTACTGGTTTATTTTATGTCTTTCTTTTCTGTTGATCATTGATTTTGTGCATCGTAGCAATATTTTATGTTGAATAAAATGGGTTTTTTTAATTTAAAATATGAATGAAATTTCAGTTTTTTATGCAAGAAACACTAATGTATAGTTGAGAAATGGTTTTTAACAGTTTGAGGTGGCGTTTACAAGTGTATAAAATAATCGGGTATGTTTATAAAAGTTTTTACACATACCCTTTTCCACAACGCGAAATTTCGACTTACACGAGGGTTCTTGGAACGCATCTCTCGCGTAAGTCGGGACTCGACTGTATTACTTATCAATAGTGAGCAATATACATGAAACTGCATGAGGAAGCTAATAGTACTTACTGCAGCAGTGCTTGCAGGAATGTTTGAAATTTAATATTTTAAAACTAGAAAACATTATTACTTATTTTTATATCAAATTCGGGAAAACTAGACACAGATACATGGTTACACTGTACTATTCTATTGAAAAGTAGCTTACAAGTAGAGTTCTTTGAGGATTGTGAGGGATGTGATTAAAAAACACACGTCCAAAGGCTGTAGCCATTGTAGGGAGCAACAAGGCACCACATAAAACACGAGTTGCTGAAATAGGATCAGAAAATGAAGCAACATCTGGAGGTGGCCTTTCAGCAACATCTCTAGTATCTGCTTCAGTTGAACCACCCAGTAATGCTTTGAGACCAGGAATGCGATTCCAGTATTTTCTCCACAACTTCAATAGATAGTCTTCCCATCTAACCATTTTCCCAAGAATAAGCATGACTGGAATAGTAGGCAGACCAACTAAAAGTACAAGAGGATCAGCCTGTTCCATAGTGGTTAAACCTTCTTTATGACCAAGAATCTGAATTAAAAAAGAAGTTACTATGATTATAAATTCTTGAATATACAAAGTGTATGAACAAATTTTTTAAAGAGGTGCAGTATTTATATGGGTGCAGAATAACTTTTTTAAAAAGCTAATTTATACTACCTTAATTGTGCTGCTCTAACTTAAATTTTTACTTGATATACAAAAATATGCTTGCCATTTGAAACACATTTTTAAGCCAAAAACCACACAGGTAAAAAAATATTGCAAAATGGTGCCATTTTTTACACTAGTTCAGTTTGTTTCATCTGCTGTGTAGCAAATAATAAGTAAAATGATAAAATAAAGCAGATGCTAAAAAGATTGCTACACATTTAGATCAATGAGAGAAAATTATGAACTCCCATTTTCCAAATGTAAACGAAAGAAACATCCATTTTGTAGGTCTGTGTGGTCAATCAACTGGGTAAATTGGGCATGGTATACCATGTGTTGATGGAACAAAGAGAAGAAACCACATATAAATGAAGTATTCAACATGTAAAAATTTGAAAATGAATGATTTTGAACATCAAAATTTAAAAGAAATGCCTTTAGCATTGAAAGTAAAAGAGGCAAAAGTAAATGGCACCGTTCATTTTACTTTTCTTCGTAACAGGCGTAGCTTCAAGAAACAATTACTACTTTGGATAGGAAATAAGTATAAAGTCAAATCTAGCATACCAAAGTATCTTTTAGTACATTACCAAATAATCTACAACAGACTGAGTGGCTTGTGCATAATGAGTGTGCATGTAAGAAGCAAAAGATCAAGAAATTTGCAACTCAGTTTGGATAACACTCATAGAGAATGCAGCAATGTTTTAAAAAATTATAATAGTATAAAATAAAAACATTAAATCTGAAATTTAATGAGATTAACATCAAATTCCTAAAACATGATATAAACATGAGATTAGTATTTTTGTGATGCATTTTGTACTTTTTTAAGTTACAAAATGTTCTTCCTGCTAATCTGTATGTTTCCTTATTCTAAAACTTTTGGGCAACAATATTAGAAAACTTAGCAGCTACTCTTTATTATCATTATTTTTTAAATTAAAACCTTTACTGTAAATATCAGAAGAAAATCAAGATCACAAACACAATTTACTTTACAAATATTACTTTGAAAAATTTTACAAATATCAAGATCACAAGTTAAAAAAAGATAGAAAATATATTGCATGCCAAAAAGAATTATCTTTAAACTCAACAATAAAAACACATTACACAGCTGAGATTAAAAGAAATCTTAATGTTTGGAAGAAATGAAAATCATGAACATTTTAAGAAGGATTTCAACATATTTCAGTGAGAAATAACTTCAAATTTATCTTTTTCATGTTTAGATAATGAATGAATTTTGGTTCACACTAATAAAATATCCCTCAGTCAAAAATTTCAGTCTCTAGTGTAACAGACTATACTACCGTGCATGATGATAATATTCTTTTCAAAAACATTTTGTAACTTCAGGTTTATATCTTCTATACTTATGGGACATCAATATGAGCAATAGTCAAGCTTACCGCATTAGGGATGCATCAAAGTAATGTGCTTAATAGCTCAAAAAACATTATTAAAAATCTAAAAAATGAATTCATAACATCAGTTAAAACTTGTATGCCATATTCAGCTAAACATTACTAAAAAAGAATATTTTTCTTAAATAGCAGTTTTTAAAGATTAGAGTTCTATTTTTAAGTTTTAAAAACAATTTTTTTACAAGAGGTATTATTTTACTAAGAGTCTCAAATATTAGATTTTTTTTTTTTTAATAAACAGAAATTATTCAGCATGAACTTGCATCATTTCGATTTCTATCACACATAAATTTTCCAAAATTAGCAACACAAAATACCAAATTCTTCTACGAGGGAAATTATTTTCTGAAAATATAAATTATATTTTAATAGATCTGATGACTTTATTAGTGTATATTTTGATGAAAGGTAGTAGTCTTGAACAAAATTTGGAGAAGTAATTTTTAATTATTCAAGACCATGAAATCAAAAGGGAATATCTGGTATCAAAAAGTTATGCACTGCGAAACTTTTTGATACCAAATTCAAATTGTTTTTTAACAAAATTCAAGTGAAGGACACTGTAATAAAATAAAAATTAACAGCTCTGAAAAATATCAGCATTAAACCAGCAGAAGAATATGTGCAGAATATTTCTAGCATAACTGCTTTACTCTTTAAAACGTAAAATTCTTCATAGGAATATTTTAATGAAATTAGAAGCTTAACGAGGTGAAGCCTCGGCAAAAAACTCTGCTCAAAGTGAAATTTGAAAAAAAAAAAAAAAATCGAGTGTTATCTTTCCTAGAATAATTATGAGAAAGGACTAATAAGCCTTGAAGGTGGTGAGACCAAAATTGCCTAACAAATCTCAATGGGTCAAAGTACCTTTCAGAACTAAGTGCTCATTCCTACATGCTCTATGACCTCTACACAAATGTAAACATTACAAACAATGCTTTTGAAAATTTTATGTAGGAAATCATTATATTATTCAAAAATATGTTTGAATATTTTTGTATTTTAAATTTTCATATTTAACAAGAAAAAAATGAAAAGATTTGTATGTATATATATATATATTATATATATAATATATATAATTCTATTTTAATACGTATTTTATTCCGGGAGAAAAAGCTAACCTTTGTTTCATGTATGATTTATGCTTGTATTTTATTTACTAAGCTCTTTATATATTTGAATTATTTTCATAAAATAAAATAAATATCAACCTTCCTAATATTTCAGAAAAAAAATTCTTGTTCGACTTCATCTGAAAATTGTGCATGAATTTATTTTATGTGGTAACAGATAGTCAAGATTAGTAATACAGACATTCATTAGTGTAGTACAAACATCATGCAGTGCCATCATAAAGGTCAAGACTTACGGTCGCCACTCAGTTTTCGAAATTGGCGACCCCAAAAAATTTCTTCAGTCGCTAACTTTTTTGGGGGTTATTTTTAATTTAGATCCCAAGAAAAGAATTTCAATGCATCAGTACTATAAGGATTCACCGATAGAGACCGTACTCCGACTGAATATTGTTTATTTTACAAAGCTTGCATGTTCTTTATCACTCCCTGCCTGTATGTTGGTTATTTTACGATGCTTGAATGCTCCTCTTACGCGTTTTAGGCCATGTAATAAAAGAAAGATGACAGTGAATTAGGAAGCCATTTGCACAAGATTTCCTTTGTCTTAACTCTTTGCTTTTCAAGTAATTAGCGAACTATAATCATGATTTCAAGAAGAAATCATTGTATTTTAGATTATATTTCAGATTAATTTTGATTATTTCTTCAAAGTAATCACCTTTTCACGTTTTTAGTTTAGTTGCTCAAATGGTATATTAAATTCAAACTTTATTTTTTTACATCGTATTATAAACCGCCTCCGATTATACGAAACTTTTTTTTTCTTCAGGCCCATTTTAGAACCTGCAGATAATAGGCCACCCGCGGACAATACATAGGAAAATACGGTTATTAAACGGGGTTCGTATGTTCCTGAAAACCTGGAATTGTCATGGAAAACGACATAGTTACAAATGTCAGGGAAATTTCAAATTTTGCTCCCCCCCCCCCCAAAAAAAAAATTTCCAATTTTTTCTCAGGGAATTTTGTACCTTGAGTTCTAATCTTTGTTTTTATTGATGTTTCCTGAAAAAAAAATATATAAAAGTTTTGAGGCAAAATGAAGCTGGCAATAAAATAAAAAAGCACCACGGACGCCATTTTTGCCCCTCAATAGTTCCAAAGAAAAAAATTCCTAGGGTGAACAGGAATTATGCACAAATTTAACGGCAGAAGAACATTTTCCTGCATCTAAAGCACAAGCCTGCGGATGGTAGGGTCAATTGGGGAAAATTGTTTTTTAATCGAAAAGTCTTTTCAGCTACGAATGAAATGTAGTCGCCATTTTTGGTCATTTATAAGATGGAAGTAGACACGATGCTTAAATGCCTAAGTTTCCAAAAACAAAGCAGAATTGGATGTTTTCTTTAACTGCAAACTAGTGAAAAAAATACGAAATGTGCTGCAACTTGTTTTTTCTTTTTTTAAAATTTATTTTAAATATGTAATTTTTTTGAGAAATGAAACATTTTGTTCTTAACACGTAGCCTTATCCTTATTGCCTTGGACGCAAATGTGCTAAAAACTTTTCAACTGAATTGTAGTTTCACGAAGATTTATTATTTTTAAATTGTTTTCACGCTACAAATTCAAAAAATTATTTCTTAATTTTTGTCGTCGCGGGGAAAATTTGGTCATTCCCAAGATGGCAGTACTCAAGACTTTTTAAGAGCCTAAGTTTCCGAAAAATGGCATTGGATGTTTATTGCAGTGCAAACTATTGATAACAATGAAAAATGTGCCCTTTTTCCCGGTTAATTCGTAGTTATTTTCTGGAAAAATGCGAAATTTTATCTTCAGAACATTTTTTTAAATTCTAATTGATTTAGACGCTTATGTGCTAAAAACTGACTATTTTGTCTTAATTGTAGTTTTTTATGGATTAATTATTGAACTTTTTCTAAAACAGTTTTATGTTTTGCTTTAAATTTTGTTCTGAAAGTATGAAAATATTTTGCAAATTTTGGCTCTTTAAAAGTGAAAAAAAAAAAAAAAAAACATCATATTGTATGTTTTTTTTACATAAACCCGCGAAGGTCTTTCCAATTCTATTTGTTTCCCAATTAACTCTAACAGCCTTTATTCTGAAAAAATCCTCAAAATAGGAAGACAAATTATTTAATTTAAAACTTGAAAAGGCAACTTGTTTTGACCCCCCCCCCTGTGGGCCCTGTTTTATCATTCCTTTGCCATAATCAATGTTCCATGTTGTCCCATAAATCCTGTATTTCATTAAAAATCCTATACGTCATTAAAAATAGAAAGAAAAAAACTATATTGCTATATTTCTATAAACTATATCTTATATTTCTGCTGTGATGTGGACGCTAATGCTCGCAATCGATTAGGAATACATTCCATTTAAAATCGTTTAAACAACGGGGGCAAGTTTCTATTTATTTGAATAACTGTAGTAATTTTTTAGTCTTCAATCGCATCAGATTAAAATATAAGCCAAATAGCCAGTCCTTTGATCGTTTTCCCTTCATAGTGATCCTAACATAGAGATGCTGCATATGGAACGTAGTCGCTATGTTTGGTCGTACCCTTAGTTCAAATAATGCAAAAAGAATGTTTTTTTTTTTTGGAGATATATTCTTGGTAAATGCCAAATTGTATATTACTGGAGGAGGTTTGTAGTTAATTATTTTTATGCCAAAAAAAAAAAAAAAAAAAAAAAAAAAAATCTTAATTATCGAAAAAATTTAAATCATATGTTTATCCAATATTTTTTCGATTCCCTTTGTGCTAATTTTCTTACAGTTAATTCTTTTCATCAAACTAGTTACCTGAAAAGTGCATGTTGATTTTTCCTACCATGGCGTTTGCAATGATTTACAAAAAGATTTTAAAGGAATTTGTTATTGTTTTTATTGGAAATACTTTTTTTTCACTGTGGGACCATGGTACTGTGTACACTACTTTATTTTTGATTTAATGATTTTTTTTTTCTTATGAAACTTTAAAATGGGTGGAATGAGTCATTTGCTTCAGGAACTCCCAACCTTCACCCAAAGCCTCTTATATTTCCATGATTAATATAATTTATATATCTTGTTAGCATTCCTTTAGCATCACTTTCATAATATTTGTTTCAAAAAATACAAATTGAAATCCTCCCCCCCCCCCATTCTTGTACTAGAGCGCTGTTTTCAAAACCCGGTAAAACTGGTGGCCAACAAGTTTTTTGAGTCTAGTGGCCATTGGTCACTTGAAAATTTTCTGAATCTTGAGGTCTATGCCATCATTCATAACTGTATAACCCTTAAAAATGGCAGTGCACTGAAGTATAACAAGATTTCATTTAAGCTGCCGATTAGGCATGAAAAGTAACAGTAAAAATGTATAAAATTTCCCATGAGTGAAAAGACGTTTCTGCACAGCATTCGGCGGAGGTCAAATAGTAAAAGCTAGGTGTTCGGTTGAAGCAGAAAATTCAGCAGATGTGCCGAATATTCGTTGCACACATTAAAGCACACGTAAAGTTCATGCAAAATTTTGTTGATTATGAAAGCAAGATGGGTAACATTAAAATAAAAATTAATATTTTTTACAAAATCACACACTTACTGTCTGCCCACAGTTCTTAGGGAATTGCCAAATATCCAGTTAAAATGAGCCTATGTGATGGAGGGAGGGGGATTAATGCATGTGTTTTGTTCATCAAAATGTGACTCCGCTTAATTTAGAGGCTAACATACATCTGCAAAAGCTAGCATTCCTAAAAACTAATAGAGGCGCCCATTTCCCCTGTAAACCGGTTGTTTGCCTTTCCATCTCATTGGTGGTCAGACAGTACACACGCACATTAACACCCATGAAGTGTTAAGGATATAACTACAACTAATATAAAAGAACACTTTTCACTTTATTATATTTTTTTTTTCTCGAAAACAATCAAGGCTTTTTGAGTAATTTTAAAAATATTAGGAATTTATAATATTTTTTTCTTAAAGCATTTGCTTTAAGAAAACTAATCAGATTTTTTGCAGATTTAAAGAAAAAGCTAAACAGGTACAGAAATTTCCCTCTCTACACAGATTGTGTGCATTTTTTAATTAGTTTAAATGGAATGTGTGTATGATGCAATTGACCACATTTAAATTAAGTCTGATGGTTATCACTTTTATATTCATTTTATCCCTAACAAAGATGATTGAATCTCTTGTATACACAGTTACATAAAGCAAAAGGAGAGTCACATTCACAAGAAACTTAAATTCTATTTAAATTTTAAAGATAGAATTCAGTTTCTACTTTTTCCCTTTGCTCTATAATTCTAGGATACATTTTTACTATTCAAAGTTACAGAATTTCCAAGGAATACTTTATAAACAGGGTTTAACAAATACTACAGACCAGATTGCAAGGTTTTTTTTTTTTTTGCATACCTATGATTTTTAATGGTACTGTTAATACAAAAATTATTATTTTGTCAGCAGACTCTCCTTTAGTTTTGAGGAACATTATAAATCAATTAGGTATCACATGAAGATAATTCTAGTTTCAGCAATTTCCTTTTTTAAAAGGTTAATTTTGAAATTTATAATGGCTTAAAAATTATTGTAAAATAATGAGTCATGTAGAAATACAATGTTGAAGTTTTAAAAAATAAGCTATGGCTTCTAACTTTTTTCCCTGGCTCCAAGTTTTTCAGATAGTTTGTCAACCCCTGTCAGGTTTGCCACTCAATTTTGGAAAAAAAATTCCATGTTTTCCCCGTATGAAAATGAAACAACGAGCAAACACTGATGTTTGAAAAAAAAACATTAATATCTTAATAATTTTACCACAGGGAATAAAATTTAAACAAATAATAATAATAATGAAGAGAAATAAATAAGAATTCATAATAACTGATATAATAGCAGGGTGATTGAACATATTTAACTTTTTATACAAGTTTTTTAAAAAAAAGCCTTCTCTTAACCAGGGGCATAGGAAGGAGGTAGCATCGGGGCAGTTGCCAACGGCGCCAAAAAGCTCAAACATTGCTATAAAAAAAAATTAAAAAAGGGAAAAAAGAAGTAGGGCCACGAAACGCATGCAAAAAAAAAAAAAAAAAAAGTAAAAACTGGGGCGGCTCCAAGGCAAAACCTTTACAAGAAAACGGCAGGTTTTAGCTCTTGTTCACATCTGTTATAATGAAATTGATACTTAATTTGATGGTTCAATCATAGGAATTTAAAGGGAAGGTTTTGTTCTTATTTAAATTAATTCATTTCGAAAACTTTTACTTTAATTATCCATAACCATTTTTAATTTGAAAAAAATGTTTTTGAGGCAGGAATTGTTTATATTATCATATATTTTAAAAATATTAATAAAACTGACTTCTGATTCATGAATGCATTGTTTGATATATAATCTACGTAACTAAGAATGAATAGACAAAGCCTCTGGCTGCGTGTTATTAGATTTAAAGAGAAAGAGGGCGAGGGAGGGGCAGGCGTCATCAGGCCCGTGTCCAGGATTTCACAAAGGGAGGGGTTTCAAAGATCTTTTAAAAATCATTTCTCGCAGTGGCATGAAAACACCTCTTGTACCAAATAATTCATTCCTGTTTTATGGTTATAATCAAGCAATGGAGTACTTTAGGGGCCAGAGTCATTGATTTTAAAGCGCATTACTATTCCTAGGAAGAGGGGACGTTTGTGACCCCTCCCCTATTTCCCCAAATTCCGGCTTCGCTAGTGGATAGAATGTTGCTTTACAGCTTCTTCAGAAACAAATTCCCATTGGATGTTTTGTATTGTCAGTCAATTCAGTGGTTCTTTTGCAACTGGTTTTCTAAAACATAATTTCAGTTGGTGAAGAGTGGGCACTCGTAAATTGCAGAAAAAAAATCAAAGAAAATGACTTAAAAAAAGAGCACTGACATAAACATTAACACTATAATTCAGTTAAATATCATTTTCTTCATATTGCTTTTATCATTATTTTCCCCCAATGGGAGGGGTTTAACCCCTAAAACCCTCCCCTTGGACACGGCCCTGGGCGTCATCATATACAATAAAACTGGAACGCTCCCTTACTAAAACACTAATATTTTTGTATTAACATTTTCCATTTTTCCAATCAATATGAATTACGCTTCCCTATTTATTTACATATTATTCAATTTATTTACTTAATCTACACCATAAAGTTAATGTGACATTATAAAATCATCTGTAAAAAAACATTAAATATGAAATTATTTATTAAAAAAATATGCGCCTTTTAACTCTATTTAAAAATAATATACAGAAACATTTTTTAAATTTTAACATGTGATCTGAAAACGTTTCTCCAATTGTTTTGTTCAAAGGGAATTATTTATAAATTGTAGTTTGCTATAAAATCAAGTTTTGATTTGTTGTGTACAAAAATCTTATGATTAACGTTATAGCTCAAGTTTTAGAAATAATATCTTATTTGTTAGTTATGGACTTCCAATTATAGCGAATAAAAGTCTAAATGACATTTTCCAATCACCTGTTAATTGAAGTCAATGAGAAAGACTATTGAGCATAAATTGAAAAATAAGAAGCTTTGCTTCTGATGATTTAAGGCAGTAGCGATTTCTAGGAAAAAAAAAAGTGGTTTTTTTTTTGGGGGGGGGGGGGGGGGCAATTTACAAATTGTGAATATAAAACAGCAGAAAGAATGCTTAGGTTAAAAGCAAGTACGGAGGGGAGTCTGCAAATTTAAGTCAAAGTTAAAAATGGGTAAGTTTGAGGGTGTCCCCCAGTAAGCCTTCATCATCATCTTCTCACAGGACTACATTACTGATACAAAATGAAATAATGTATTGAAGAGCGACTTGGGCCAAGAAAATTGCATTTTTGATCAATTTGTAGAAAATAAACCTGTATAATTTATAATATAGCTGAAGAAATTCCAAGACGAGTGTATGCAGTTTATGTGGGATCATCCAAAACTCCTCTCTCGCTAACATTATCAAAGATTGTTTAAAAACTGCACTTTGAAAGCTAACTTGGAAAATTTTCCAGGGGAGTGTCTCTCAACTCTTCTTCTCACCAACATCATTAAAGATAGGCTTAAATTTCGAAAAGTTTCTGGAGGAGATCTCCTTCTCATCTAACATCATTGAAAGACATCAACAATAGGGAAGTATTCGATTTTCTAATTTTATTTTTATATGATAGAGTAACATACATGGACATCATTTGCAAAAAAAATTTTACGATACGACTAATACTTTTTTTTAAAATAATTTTTTAAAGTTCACGCGCGAGTGACGTCATTTGCTTGTAAGTCCTTTGACTGACGTCACTGCCGCGCTGCGAGGCAGCGGGGTTGGCTAGGACAAAGAAGTGCTTGGCGATCTTTGGGGGAAGGCGCGGGAAAACAAGAGCCTTCTAACAGCAGTGCGCATAAAAGGCTAGTGAAAATCCTTTGCTGTCTGTAGGGTTTAATGCATTCTGCGATTGTTTTTAATTTGATTTTCTTTGTCATGGCTAGTAGAATCAATTACAAGTATTGCTTCGTTCCTGGATGCGTATCTACATCTAAAAAAACTCCTCACAAGCGATTTGTTATTGTTCCGTCCCAGCAGGATCTTCGAAAGAAGTGTTTTCAAGTGTGTTTATTAATTAAAATTTGAAAATGAAAATTTGCACTGCATTTTAATTAAAAACTATGTCAAGTGAGAAATACAGTTTGAAATATATGTTCACAACTGTTCGTAAATAAATGTTTAATAAGCATATGAGATATTTTTTAAAAAATGCAAGTAAACAAAGGAATTTAAACCCTGCACAATAAACTTAAATAGAAAGTAATAGATGCATTACTATTTCCATTTTAATAACAGTGCAAAAACTATTAATACTTTCTTTTTAACATTCAAACTATCTTCAAATTTTAACTATTACAAATTGATAATTTAAAAATACATTTTCAGTTTATCACCAGAAGCGTTTCTATATATACAAGACCTTTCTCACATGCAAAAAGGTACTTATTTTATGAAATGAACACCATTTTCAAATTTATTATTTTTATCAAAAGAGCAAAAAAATATATTTTTCCTTTTTTTGCTAAGTTGCACAAAAACTCAAGGATAATTAACATGTATTAATGGATTTAAAACAATTTTCCACAAAAAAAAAAAAGCAGATCAACTTTTATAGCCAACAAAGTGAAAAATTTTCATGCAAAAACTACTCTAAAACTTAGTACTGGAATCACTTGCAGTAGGGTTGTTACAAAATGCGCGCCTCATTAAAAGCCGCCAAGTAAGAACTGGAATAGTGCTCTTACATTGTAATTTATATATTCAGATTAAAAAACCATCGACACACAAATGGAAATGATCAATCTTGATAAGGGAAACTAATGCGAATAATATGAACTGCAAATATAGACGGATATGTACGTACAATTTTAAAGACTAACAATGGTGAAACTTTGTTGTTTTACTCCCCGTACTTCTACGACATTAAATCTCTCGTCCTTTCGAAAAAAGTCAAACACCATGAATGACTTTACTTGAGGAAGGTTATTGGATTGACCTTTCGTGAATCCTAGCTCCATGATGGAAAAAATGCTGGTTAAAGGCTTTAAAAAGGCTGAAAACGACAGTGCTATTCACCTCCTGGTAGGCGCAACACGGCATGGAAATGGAGCTCTGATCGGAACAGGGAAATGACGTCAGTTGCTGACGTTTTAGGCCACACCTCTTTTTTGCGCATCGCTCTTTAAAAAATTCATAAAAAATCAATCGTTGGTTTTAAAAATCCGGCCATGGTGAATTTTTGTGTTTTGTAAGCCTGTCAACAATGTGCAATAGTTAAAATTGGAATATTTGATAGGTTGATACTTCCCTATTATGTTTCCGGAGCTTCAATTTCGAAAATATGCCGGTCCTCTAAAGGTTACTGATGAATCATGACGGCTTCTCAAAGTGAAGGCATCAAAAGTATAAAAACGGCTTGTAAAAGAAATATTTTTGATAAAATTATTTTAAAATTGCATTTTAGAGTCCTATGATAAACATATCATTAATATCTGTGGACACAGTTGACCCAAAAAATAAAATAAAATAAACCATCTATTTAGCATTTTAATTTTTGACTCATAACAGAAAATGGAATTTTGCTTTAAAAACTTGAAATGAGAGCTCTAACAGAAATAAAAAGACTTTTCACTTATTTGAATCCTAATAAAGTGAAGTTAGCTTGAAAAAAGAACAAAATATGATTCTCATATCGGATGTTAAAAGATTGCATTTTTCAAAATGTAGACATCTAAAGAAAAAAAACGGTAATTAAAGGAGTTTATTTAAAGTTAATCATCCTTATTAGCATCGAAAAATCAAAACCCATATAATTTTCTCCCAAAATAACAATTAAACATCGCACCGCACCACACCGCACCACCACCTCACCATACAGGGGTGCCCATCCCCCCCAAGTTCAATGGCACAAATTCCCCCCCCATTTTGTTTTTAGCTCTTTTTTTATTTTATTTATTTATTTTTTAATAATTTTTTATTTTTTATTTTTAATATATTTTTTATTTATTTATTTTTAATATATTTTTATTTATTTATTCTTTTAAATAGTTTTTATTTATTTATGTATTTAATTATTTTTAATTATTGTTATTATTTTATTAGAAAATTCCTGTGCTACGCCAATGACACACACATCACACACAAACTAAATAAACGAAATAAAAAATAAACAGAATTAAATAAAATAAAATAAATATTAATTTAAATTAAATATAAATCAATAAATACATAAATAAAAAGCAATTTTAAAAATCCCCCCCAAAAATTTTGATGGCGCAACTTGCGCCATAATCCCCCTTGTGGGCACCCCTGTCACCATAAAAATGCAAATATTGACAAGCTGGCAAAATGATGAGAATATTTTCTAATTAAGTCATTATAAAGGTTCAACGCCAGACGCTAAGTGGTGATAATTTTGAAGTTGGTAACACTATCTGAAGCGATCATAATTTTTCCTCACCCTTACTATCCCTTTGCAGTTCTAAGTTTATTTCGCATATATATATATATTATTATTGTTTATTAAATCATGAGAGGAGAAAAGTGCTTACCAATGCCTTTTCAGAAAAGTTTACAAAAACACCGCTGCTAATTAGCTGTGATAAAACAAACAACCATTATATTTATTTGGCAGTAGCAAATATTTATCGCTTGCAGGAGCATCCCAAGAGTGCCCTTTTTTTTTTTTTCAAAATTAGCCGATTTTGTATAAGTAGATCCCTCTAATTTGACTTAAAAAAAAGGTTCCAAAAATTATCGGTTTATACACAGAAATATGTGTTATATTGCTTTCAGATTTGCTCTTTCAATAAACAATTTGACAGATCAGATCTTGTTTATCAGAACTTTGTGAAGGGTCCGTTTTGTTTGATCGGGATTTTGTGAAAGGTCCGTTTTGTTTGATCGAGATTTTGTGAAAGGTCCGTTTTGGTTGATCGGATTTTTGTGAAGGGTCCGTTAACGGACCCAAATATCCTCTGGCCAGACCCCTGTAACATCACCAAAGATCGTCTAACACTGCATTTTTAGAGCTACAATTTCAATTTCCAGAGGAGCGCCCCAAACCTCCTCTCTCCTACCAATAATTAAAATGCAATTTCAAAGATACTCAGAATGAATTTTTGAAACTACAAATCAGAAAATTTCTTGATGTAGGCCCTCGAATCTCTCCTCCCTGTAACATCACGAAAAGATCATTTTAAACTGTATTCTTAGAGCTACAATTTTGAAAAATAGACAGGGCCCCGGAATTCTTCTCCCTTAACATACTAAGCATAGAACGCATTTTTAAAACTACAAATAAGAAAATTTTTCTGGAGAGGGCCCTCTAATATCTCCTCCCCCTAATATCACGTCTTTAAAGTGCGTTTCCGGCCATAGAATTGCAAAACGTTTCTGTCCGACAGTCCCCTCCTCTTAACATAATTGGAGATAACATTTGTTCAATTCATTCAATTTCGAATAATGGAAGGAAGAGCGCCCTTGAACCCCTTCACCCTTAATATGAATGATAGATTGCATTCCTAAAATTACAAATTAAGAATATTTCCTGGAACGGATCCTCAAATCTCTTCCTCCCTAACATCATCAAAGATAGTCTAAAACTATTTTTAGAGCTTCAATTCCGTAAAATAGATGGAAGAGCGTGCCCAAACCTCTTCTCCCCTAACATTATCAAAGATCGTCTAAAATGCATTTTTAAGACTAGAAGTTTGAAAATTTTTCGGACCCCTTTATCCAGGAGTTAGTGTTTTACTTAGGATTAGGTTCATATTGTCAATACTTAGATCTAGTAACGACTTCTCCTTAAACCAGAAGCTGAAAAACATTCACTTTCCCTGCATTTAAGATACGCTTGGAGTAATTAAGAGGTTGCCAATTCCATATGCTTTTCGATCTCGTGACAGCCCTCTTTATATGGATACTATACATAGATATATATATATAAGGGGTGGTAGATTTCAATTTTGCAAAGGGCGCCAAAATTCTTTGTTACGCTTCTGCTCTTAACCATTCATTATTTGACCTAAAATTGTAAATGTAAAGCAGAACAATGAATATTAAGGACTAATTTCATACACTCTAAATTAAATTATCAAAAAATTCAAGATACATCTCAATATATAAAAATCTTCTGTGCGTATGTTTGTCACCATAAGGCTTTTAAACGGCTGGACTGATTTTGATCAAATTTTTTGTATGTAATTAAGTTGTGGCAAGCATGGTTTCGAAGCGTGATGGATCGAATCGGAAATGTTTTTATTAATTAATAAATTATTTTAAATATTGGATGGCAAAATCTCCCAAATGCTTAGTATTTATTTTAAAATATTGTTGAGTGAGAACTGAAATAAATATTTAACCGCTTGCCAAAGGACAATAGGAGCCAGCTCTGCTTTTTAGAATGAAATTTCCTACTGCGATATGTCAACTAAGAATAGATAAAACATAGAGAGTGAGAGTGAAGCCTTCATTTCTTGAAAGCAACGATTTTAGGTCAAGTGATATATTTTAAAGTGAAGTACTGCAAGGTTCACTCAAAACATGTATTCTGTCATCGTAGTTGAACCATGTGACCGGATCGGTGCTTTAGGTTTTCCTAACCAAATGATCAGAAAGTACCATACCTAGCAACATTTGTTTATCGGCTTAAATCCATCTGAGTTTTGGCACCAATGTCAAGAAGACTTTGAAGATTATCTAACTAATCAGTACATTATTAAAGGAAAAGATGATGGATTTTAAAGACGAAAAAATTTTAATTTTCGTCTAGATAAATTACAACAGGATAGTTCTGTACACGGGCAGTTCTCAAAAGGTGGGAGCAAACACAGACCTCAACTTTGAAGCTTCAACACCAAATAACTTTCATTTTAATTAACTCAAATTTTTTTGAGTTAGATTATAATACTGTATAGAGACAAGAATTGACATAAATTATGGAAAAAATGCTCTTCAAATACCCTTAAAAAAATATTTTCTTTGCTAAAAGGCACAATTTTGGACATACCAAAACGTTAACTGAGCAAATGTACCATTAAAAAAAATTTTTTTTAATTACTTCCATACGTTTCAAAAAAAAAATTAAAGGCATGAATCTTACACTGAATAACTTTTTGTTAATATTTTACACAAATAATAAAAGTAAAGATAGATTATTTACTTTGTAAACAATTTTTAAAAAAAAACGTAAGTTTGAAATTTGATGTATGTCCAAAAGTTATGATCTTTACAATGCTATTATTTGAGAACTAAATATATGATGTTTTCGTTTTAAAGGTATTCATCGATCCTCAGAATCAATTTTTAATTGGTTTAAAAGTGTTTTCATAAGCTTTTATGCAGTATCTTAGAAGAAAAATGATTTTTTTTAAACATACATGTGACATGTCCAAATGGCGTTACGATCTTGACGCCGATAATTCTGTTCGTTTATTCATAATTTTTGATGATCCACTGTCTTTTTATCTCAATAAAAAAGGTTATTATAATGTTATCTTCTTTAATCCATTGGTATTTTGCATAATTAATACGTTACACATTGAACAATACATAAATTACAGTAGAAACATGGCTGGTTATGTTCGTAACGAAAGCCATTTTGCGCTAAAATCGCCAAGCAAACCTCCATTGGCGACAACACAGTATACAGGGGTCTGCCCAGGATTTTTCACAGGGTCCGTTTTTTGTGAAAAACCAAATAATTTTGTGAAAAATGAATTAATTTTGTGAAAAATCAAAAAATTTCGCAAAAAAAAAAAATTTTTTTTTTTGTTAAAACGAAATTTTAGAATTTAGAGATGGCACAAACTGCATCAATTAAACTTAAAGTTGAGTGTTTTCCTCTTCTACGTCGAGAAAATCATTCTGGATTTTTTTTTCTGATATTTGGCGGGGGGAGGGGGGGGGGGCATCGCTCTTTCAAGTATCAATATTTATCTACCATTCTACATTATGTTAAATTATACTAGATATATTTCTGTACAGTACTTAAAATAATTGTAACAAAAATATAAATAAATAAAATAAAATTCAGAAAAGGGTTCAGCATTCAACTTTTTGACCCAAGACACTCTTAAAAAGCACAGAATTTCGTTTAAAACTTTTTATTTTAACAAAAATAAAAAGATATTTCAATTGTTTACCTCTTACCAAAGCGTAATAATCATCAAAAATTCGAAAAATCGGATTCCATAGCGGATGCAAAGAGATCGCAATTCTCAAAGTGAAGGCATCAAAAGTATAAAAACGGCTTGTAAAAGAAATATTTTTGATAAAATTATTTTAAAATTGCATTTTAGAGTCCTATGATAAACATATCATTAATATCTGTGGACACAGTTGACCCAAAAAATAAAATAAAATAAACCATCTATTCAGCATTTTAATTTTTGACTCATAACAGAAAATGGAATTTTGCTTTAAAAACTTGAAATGAGAGTTCTAACAGAAATTAAGAGACTTTTCATTTATTTGAATCCTAATAAAGAGAAGTTAGCTTGAAAATAGAACAAAATATGATTATCATATCGATGTTAAAAGATTGCATTTTTCAAAATGTAGACATCTAAAGAAAAAAAAACGGTAATTAAAAGAGTTTATTTAAAGTTAATCATCCTTGTTAGCATCGAAAAATCAAAACCCATATAATTTTCTCCCAAAATAACAATTAAACATAGCACCCGGCATCGTAAAAACGCAAATATTGACAAGCTGGCAAAATGATGAGAATATTTTCTAATCAAGTCATTATAAAGGTTCAACGCCAGACACGCTAAGTGGTGATAATTTTGAAGATGGTAACCCTATCTGAAGCGATCATATTTTTTCCTCACCTTTACTATCCCTTTGCAGTTCTAAGTTCATTTCACAGATATATATTATTATTGTTTATTAAATTATGAGAGGAGAAAAGTGCTTACCAATGCCTTTTCAGAAAAGTTTACAACAACACCGCTGCTAATTAGCTGTGATAAAACAAACAACCATTATATTTATTTGGCAGTAGCAATTATTTATCACTTGCAGGAGCATCCCAAGAGTGCCTTTTTTTTTTTTTTTTTCAAAATTAGCCGATTTTGTATAAGCTGATCCCTCTAATTTGACTTAAAAAAAGGTTCCAAAAATTATCGGTTTATACACAGAAATATGCGATATTTTGCTTTCAGATTTGCTCTTTCAATAAACAATTTGTGACAGGTCCGATCTTGTTTATCAGAATTTTGTGAAGGGTCCGTTTTCTTTGATCTCTTTGATCGGGATTTTGTGAAAGGTCCGTTTTGTTTGATCGGGATTTTGTGAAAGGTCCGTTTTGGTTGATCGGATTTTTGTGAAGGGTCCGTTAACGGACCCAAATATCCTCTGGCCAGACCCCTGGTATAGGATAAGCTAAAGGTTACCAGAGGGGAATTCCAGTTTGACAAATGTAGTTTATCGTCAGCTGCACCAGTTTTGGCAACTTTATCACCTGCGCTAGCAACTTTTTTATTTATATTTTTTTAGAGTTTAAAAAATCGTCTGCAGTTGATTTGTTAAGAAATATCGGTTGGTAATTTTCATTCTATCTTAAGATTTGAGAGATAGTAAGCCTTTTGAATTAACAACATGTTTTGAAAAAGTGCTTTAAACAATTTAATTAAGTTCTTTTATGGAATTTGTGTTGTATTTATATTAGAAGTACATTCTAAGTTTGGAAAATATCTGCAGAAATGAAAGTTAATAATCCAGAGAAATACAAATGTTATTTAATAAAAGAAGCTACAAGTTTGTATAATTATTTTCATGAAGCTTTTTTCTACCTTTCATCAACTTCTTCAAAATCATTCCAAAACTTTATTATATGTAAAGAGCAGTATGTATAGCCATTCAAGTACTTCATTAATATCCTCTTTCTTACTAAATTTCAAAATTCAAAAAGTAGTAAATAAAATTTTCATTGGAAAAGTTAAAAATCAGATTAACAATTGTCAAAAATGGTGAAACTTACATTATGATGATGTCCAAAATCCGTTACCTACAGGACTACAATGTCCAAAATCTGTTACCTACAGACTGCTGATTTGATTTGCTAATTAACAATTTTTACAAATACCTGCTGTCTTTTCATGTTCATATATTGTGTTCTAGGTATGCATGCTATAAAATAAAAGCAAAATTGATGTCAAATTTGAAATTTTTTGAAATTGCTCAAAGTTAACTTTTTTGTTCCCACCTTTTGAGAACTGCCCACCCCACACAAAAGATCAGTGCAGTGGAAGGTCTTTATCTTTGGCGGAAAGAACAAATTAAGCAATATATGAAGCTTAAAAAGTTTTGGTTCAGAATATCGGACCACTAATCGGTCTGAGTTGGCTTCCCTCACTGATCGGCTGGATTACAGTAATGTGGTGGCTTGGCGACTTTGGTTATAAACAATAGAGTTGTGCAATCATTTGTTTACATTTTAAAGATAATGTTAATGTAATCTATTGTATTTTTTTGTTTATTTGGCAAAATATTTCAAATTGCACAGAATTGTTTTTCGTTTTTAAAGAGTTTATAGTCATTTTAGTTGAAGAATGTGTTTATTTCATATCGGGAGGGGGGGGGGGGGTGATTGATTTTTGCTTATACAGAGAAGTTTTTACCTTTATCATTTTTCTAAACCTATCCTTTCGATTGTTTGATTCTTTTTCATACGGGGGATGTTGTAAGGGGATTTCCAGTTTTCTCTAGATGGGTAGATAGATTTTTACACTTAATATCCGAGGACACTTTTTATCTTTTGAGTATGGCTGAAAGAACAAACCATCAAGTACGAGAGAAAAATACTTAATAAAACAACTGCTCAGTGGGTATTACACAAATCAAGTTGTAATAAATATACGAATTCTGACACCATAGCAGCTTAAAACATTTTTTTACTTCTTTTTTTCAACAGAATGGTTCAAACAATTGATAGTTTATTGAAATTTTTTAACTTTTCAATTTATAAAGTTTGAACAGAACAACGTCTGTCGGGTCCTCTAGTGTTAAATAAAACACTAAAAATGTTATGTTTTTATGACCAACATTTTAATATTAACTTTTAAAAAAACATGCTTTATTTTACTTTATTTCTGAACTTCATTAATATTATCATTATTATTATTTGATTTGTTTTTTGGTAGTTTATATATTTGGGCATTGATTTTTGCAACTTCACACAATTAAAAAATATACATATATTTTTTCCCTGAATTTTCCAGATTTTTGAGGAAAATTTCAAAATTCGCTTGATTTTTCCTGCTTTTTTTTTTTTTTTTTTTTGTTGATTTTTGAATTCCCTGTGTTTTTATTTTTTCTTCAGGTTTCCCTGCGGTGTGGCAACCATGTTCATGTCTTGACGGACATTTAAACAAACTTGAAAAAATATTTTTCCCCAAAAAACGTTTTGCAAGAGCATATCTAAGAAACATTTGGTTAATGCACATGTGTAAGGCCAAGAAAAGCAAAATAGTTTAAAAAAATAATAATGTCACATTAAAAATGTATCTTACTTGCATTACTGTCACAGCACCATATGTGACAGCAGTCCAATAAATGGAACCTACAACAATTCCAGCTGTAGCTAAAGGACAGACTTTGTAAATTAATCTATCAGCTACATCCAATAAAAACACCAACCGACCTAAAAAAATTTAAAAAAATTATTTTAATTATACGTTAAATTCAAGTACAATCAGAAAAATACAAGAAGGGATGTGCCTTAAAGAATTGATCTATAAAAAAGTATATTTAAAAGTTTCTCCTTGAAAGTAATTGCAAATGAGAGCAAGGAAGAGAGAAAGCGTACACATTAGCCTCATTCACATTGCATCCTTGTAGCTCACTAATCGTAGATTTTTTAAAAAATTTTTTACAAGTAATTTGAGATCTCCTTGTGTCCACCTTCAACTGGACATTTTTAGGGATCATACAGGCATCGGCACTAGGGATTTTAAATGGTTAGCCAGCAATTAACCAATTTTCAAAAGTTTTATCCAAAGAATTTTAAAAAAATCTTGTGAATTTTGTTCTTTAATACACTTCAATAAAAAACAAAGTTTGATTTTATAAAACATACATTGCGAACACTTACTTTTCAATATGCAGCATTCATTTAAGTTAAAAAAAAAATGATACATGAGACGTTTTTATTCAAAAGCAGCATTTCTTCTAGTGAGTAGAGAGTCCGAATGAATTCCTAATTACGCTTTTTTTTTTTTTTTGGCTTACGGAATTTAACAATTTTTTTTTTTTTTTTTTTGAGTATCCAAAATAATTTATTTTTGAGGACATGCAAAATTTCCTGTTTTTTAACATTTTCACAAAACCAGTTTCTTTTGTTGAAAATTGCATTCGGCGGGGTGGCCAATGCATAACATGAGCCCTGGTTATACCTACCACAATTTATAAAAAAACAAGCTTCTTGTTTATGTTGCCGTATTAAATTTTGGCAGTTCATGGACTTGATGCTCGTAACTTGGTTCTGTAAACCAAATAAAAATAAGCATCACTTCCTAGTATTTGAATGCAACAATAAAGTAAGCACAATCATAATATTACTCTGCCAAGAAACAGTACGCTGTAGTTTTCACTAGAGCTTCACTAGTATTCGCTTCATCTGCAAAGCATTATTCTAAAAATTTTCTTTCCCTTGAAACTTCAATTTCTTTAAAAATGTTAAAATTTTTACCATATGGCGGGAAAACTAAGATATATTCAGCATTGCACTGCGGACAAGACACAGTAGCAGCACTATTGCCCCTCTGTTTTTCATCAATCCAACGTTGGAGGCAAGTTTGATGAACCCATTTTGTTGTACCGCGACATTTACAAGGTTGCACCCATTCTGCATCTTTGTCATCATCTGCACTGCCAAAGCAAACCCAGCAGTTAATCCTAGAAATAAACAAGAATTTTGAACAAGTAACTTTTTTTTAAAGTGTTCACTGAAAATAGAACATTAAACAAATCAGGTCAGCCACATTTAGGATCAAAAATAAAGCAAAGACATTTCTAACATATTCTTCATTTCTACTATATTCTCTTCCATAATCTTTGAAATTATAGATCTGAAAACAGTTTTATACGAACTTTAATGGGGTTAGTGAGAAGAGGTTCCAGGATCGCCCCCGGAAATTTCATCAAAATTGAAACTCGGTTTAGAGTGTAATTTTTTTTTTAGTTGTATGCCACACGAACAAGAGACGCCAGCCATGGCTCTCAGCACCAATACGAAAGCTATGGTGTAGCACGGGTGCAGAATGTCCGATCCGGCGATCTAGGATCGGGGGAAATTTGAACCATCTGGGGAAAATTTTGCAGATTCGATTTTAAAAAAAGAAAAATCCAATTTTTTTTTCTGCAAGTGTCTTTTGAATGCATTTTCTTTTGCATCACCACTCTTTATATTTTCATCAACTATTTGTTGGATAATAATTTACATTTAAAATAAATGTAGATATATTTTAATTAAAACTTACATGCATTTACTTAATTTGCTTTTTAGATACCGAGTTCTAAGGTTACTAGTTCATTCTATTAGTTTTAAAGATGCAATTGCTTTTTTTTCCCCAAAACTATCTCCACCTATAGTAATAGGAATGAATTTTTATCTGAAACATATAGCATATTGTAAAATTTTAGGGAAATTTTCATACAGATTGGGGGAAATGTTGGTGTTAAAAACATTTTCTGCACCCCTGTGGTGTAGTGGAGGGAAGGAAGGAGCTATTGTTACCCATGAAATAACTTAACTGAGAGATTTTATGTCAATCTAAATCATCTTTTCCCCCATATTATAAGCTTGCGTACAGTACACAAGGAAAAAAGGGTAAGAATTGCTAAAATTACACTTTACAAGAGTTATCCCCAAAAAATAATTAATTGCATTTTCTGTTTTTTAAAATACTCAACAGTTATAATAGTAGAAAGCAAAAATAAGCTCATCAATATCAAGGGCGGGGGGGGGGGGGGCTAAGGCCAAGGTAATCTTTGCTTCTCCACCCGTCCCCTTGTAAACGCTTCCAGTAAAAAATTATGTTTGCACTCATGCTTTTCACTCCTATCTAAATTGAGCAAAATCAAGTTTAATGATCAAAGGAGTTTTTTGTTAACCAAACTTTTCAAAAATGATATGCTGTCTTTGATGTGACAAAATTTACACAGAAAAAAAGCGATAGAAAGTAACTATTCCTTCATTGATGCGAAAAACTCGTGTCAAATTCTTTTTATCTAGTATAAAATGATTTTATTTTGGGGTTTGGGGGGGAGGATGAAGCCCCCTAGCCCCTAGCCGCTCCCCTGGATTGGCTAGTGGACTAGGTCATGATCTAGGGCCCCCAAATGGCAAAAATTGTTTAAGTCAACAGTAAAATCGTTTTAGCCAATGGCTAAAATTGAAGTTTGAATACAGGGGACCCTAAAACATTTTATTTGGCCTTAGGTCCCCTGATATCTTAATTGGACAATGGCAGTTTTATGTAAAGTTTCAATAACAATTTTATTGATGAATATTATCAAATATTGTAGCTCATTTTTTTTCTTACTTTTCAAGAAGAAAAACAAAGTTTGAAGACCAATGTAACATATTAAATTACTTTTAATTGAGGAAAAGATCTTCAAACAAAAATAGTAAAAAGTCACCACCATTAGTACCCAATTTTGTTTCAAAAATTGAAATAAAAATTTGATATTTGATATGTATGACAAAATTAACGCATATTGAAGTTTGCAAAAGATGTGTCAAAAAATGATTTTCCCTGAGTTACTTATTTTCCCGAGAAGACACTGGATTCTGGAAGTATAAAAGATATGAGGCAGTGGGAAGCAAAGGGATGTAAGTGGCAAAATTAAAAACTTGGAGATAACCAGTACATATGGTAGGTGAACCTCTCCTCTGTCTTGGAGCAACAGATGGTACTAGTAGCCCTGGTAGTTGCTGCTACACAGCATGACTTAGAAAAAAAATTCAATGAAAGCCTACCTAGGATGTTATCTTTAAATGCGTTTTACTCTAAACTTAAAAATGTCCACTTACATCCCTTTACATCTCATTGCCTCATATGTCACATTTATGCACAGTTGCATTATCAACATTTACTCGAATTTCTTTTTTCCTCAATCGCCTCACATGAAATGATACTCATAACTAATGCAAGTAGCCTATTTTTAGAGTCACTAATGTTCCTTAAAAGAGAATTGAGCATGGTGCATTTCCTGGGGCAGCTTAATGCTTCTACACACTAGTGGTGATCTGCGAAGGGTGATTGAAGGCTTTGCGCCATGATCCCTTATGTCGAGAAGGGGACAGCATTTTAACTCTCAATGGGAAAATAAATATTGTAAAAAAAAATTCAAATAAGATAAACAAACTATACATTGTCTATTATGATTTAAAAGGGGAAAAAACTTCTCTCACTAACATTACCAAAGAATCTAAAAGTGCATTTTAAACTGGAACTTGGAAATTTTTTTTAAAAGAGTGCCCTTCTCCCAAATTCACGAACAACATCAAAAGTTGTCTTGTATTTCGGCTTCTCTTTCGAAACATTATCGAAGGTCTGCTATTATTACGTTTTCGGGGCTTCAATTTCCAAAAATTACTAGCCATTTAACATTATCAAGGATAGCCTACAATTGCATTTTTAAGGTTTCTAATTTCGGAAAGTTTATGGAGCATTCTTGTCTTCTTCCCTTAACATCTCTAAAACAAGTTTTCAACTGCATTTTTCAATTTCGAAAAATTTCTGAAAGAGTACACAAGCCCCATTTTTTCTAATATAATCAAAGATAATCTACATTGTGATGTGGGAGATTTAATTAAAAAAATTGCCAAGGAAGGATCTCCGAATGTCTTCTACTTTTAATATCTAATGTTACTAAAGATTGTATAAAACTGCATTTTTAGAACTACAATTCTGAAAAATTTACCGTGGAATAACCACTGGACCTTCTACTTCAGAGTGAAAGATGCACTTACTATTAGGATCCTATTGATAATACTTAGATCCAGTAGCGACTTCCTTCCACCAAAAACTGGAAACACCCTTTTTGTGCTTTTTTATATAAGTATTAGAGGACATTTGGGGACTGCCAAACTCATGCTTCCCTCTGTTCATTAGATACATGAATGGGTACATTCACCTAAAATATCATTAAGCAAAATTTGCTGCTCCCAACTTCTACGAATTGAGAAGTCTTATCCAGCAAATTGAGGTTTGGGGCATCATTGAAGACAATTTTTAAGTGCGGAATGATTTAAGATTTATGTTCTGTAGAGAGTTTTAAAAACAAGTAAAATCTGGATCTTTTACATCTTTGTAGAAAACATTGTTTTACTCAAATGCTTGATTATGAAAATTACTACCTAATAATTACAAAAGTAGTCCCTTTAAATTATTCATACAATACCAAATAAATTGCCGCCTCATAAACAATTGAATATTTTACAAATTACTGGAAACTGAAAATAATTACTATAGCTTGAAAGTTGCTTAAACTTTAATAACAAATCAACAGGATATAATGAATTAATTCAGCCCACCTATCATTCTGATTTGTACCTTCAACATTTACAGAAACCTCGTTAATATTGGTTGAATTTGAGGTTACAGGTTCAGTTGTATCAGTCATTATGAATCGAAAAATGAAATAACACTGTTAACTATGATTATTTTGTGAAGAACTTTCAAAATAGAACAGCAAATAATTGTTACATCATTTAAAAAGAATGACAAATAACTTCTTAACACGGAAGTAGAATTGAATACGACATTACAAAAAATGCAAAAGTAAAAATATGAAGAAAAAAAACCATGTCAACAAATTTGTTGCCAATCCAAGATTTTGGAATTAATTGTAATAAATGAGATTAATTTTTGGAAGGCGACAAAAGGAAAACAATATCAATTGAAATGACGTTTAAATTTCACTTGCAAAAATTCAAACTAAATCAAATAGTTTCTTGATGTTTTGTTATTTTCATGTTTGTTTAATAAACCTGCTGCAAAGTCCTATGAACGCTGCCAAAATTTATTATAAGTGGGGAGGAATAAGTCTTATACATGTAATATAATTTTAGAAATCATATATGAGTTATATTTTTTCTTGTTGATAGCAGACGATTTTTTTACTTCCTTATTCTGGATTATGCTAATGGCAACAGCTCTTTGAAAAAGAAAAAAACAACATTGTCGTTTAGTTTCGATGCTGCAGTGCGCATTACACAGGTCGGTCGAACACGGTAGTCGTCGGTCGTCGCTGACGCAAAGAGAGAACAGCTGAGGCAAAATAAATAAATAACGCAATCAAGTTGGCCGTCTGATGGGGGATTACAGTTTTAGTGTAAACTCGAGCGTTGCAGCTTTATCCCCAGTTGATTTTCAAACTAATTCCGGCAGCACATCTCTATTTTTCCCGAGCGAGCCGGTCGCGCATACGATGCAAGATGATTTGCTGCTCGATAAATCTACCGGCAACAAACTTCAGCAGCTGTCTCCTTCAAATGATGCAAATACAAATGGTGAACAAAATTTGGATGACTATTCCTTGCGAAATAAAAAAAATGAAGAATCAGACTCTGATGATGTACAGAATGAGAAAAAAAACTTGGACTCCTGCTCCCCAGGGACTACAAGCTCTCCTTTACAGCTAGGATTTTCGGAATCATCGAACACAATAAACATCACATCTACTGCACCCAGTTTTTGGTCAACTGTAGGAACTGATGATACCTTTGTTCAAGGGATACCCGCCATGAATGGCTCATTACCGTTCCAAAACTTTCCATCATCTACAAATCCCATTATAAGTACCAATATGGGACCTCAGTTAAATCTCTCTCAACAACACACTCCACAGAGACGTGCAATCACAGGTGCTCACAATTTTCCTCAGAATAGGCATCAGCCTCAACCTAACTTATTTAAAGCTTACACAAATTGGAGTAGCCCCCATCAAACTGCATGGTCTACTCCTCAGACCCCTAATGCCCTTTCTGCATGGAATGCTGTCAACATCACAAACCACAAAAGGTCCGTGCCAAATATGAGTCCCATCTCACCCATGAAGAAAACACAAACAAACGTTGGGCAACCTTCTATGGTTATATCACCGTCCAAATTTCGTCGGAGTACTTCCATGCCTGTTGGGAAACCCTTTCCTCATGGACTTGGAGCAAACACCAACTATGATATGACTGGTGAAGAAAATAGAGACGGAAATGTTATTATGCCTTTCCAGGTAATATTTTGTCTTCCAAAAAAAAATTCTTATTTTTTTATTGTTAAGAAAACGCATTCTAAGAATGTAGAAAAGAATGTTTTTTTTTTTTTTTTTTTGCCTCAAATGGCATAAGAATTTTTTAAAACTAAAAAAACAGCTTAAATTATTTATTGCCGCCTAATATTAGAAGCATCAGTAATAGGCAAATTGTTATTAAATTTTTAAAATGTTCATCTTTCCAAGCTTTTTTTTTTGTTTATTAAAATTATTCTTTTAATAAGTAAATATTTTCTCAAATTTTTAATTTCTTTGTTTGAAAACTTAATAAAAGTTAATTGAAATTAGGTCAATGTTCAAAATTTAGTCAAGATCTCTATGGGTTGAAGTTAATAATAGAATACATTTCTTGTAATATTCAAAATAGGCTTATTGTCTATTCTATTGCAAAAATTCTTAGAGAATGAAAAACCTTGTTTATTTGAGCATGAAACTAGTTCTCAATTAATGCAATTTTATTATAAAATATTTTTAGAAACAACCAAATATTCTAAAGCATTTCAAAATGCTTTCAATACTTACAGAACATTTAGTTCTAAATCACATTTTTTTATTTTTTAAGTTTTATTTAAAACCACACTGATTATTCGCAACTAAAGAGCTTGAATAAGCTACCTTGCAGTGATTAACAATATCAAAGAAAAAAGGTAAAATATTCTATTCCACACGTTTTCTGTGGGGGTAAATTACAGGCTTCAGACAGTTTGTGATGTAATGTAATTTCAGAAGGAATAGAAAAGAGAGCTTCCCACAAACATGATGGAAAATTACTGTCATTCACTAAGTGACAGAGTAAGTTATAAGTTACAGCATTTGTTTGTTTTACCTT
The DNA here is from genome assembly GCF_026930045.1 of Uloborus diversus. NCBI lineage: Eukaryota > Metazoa > Arthropoda > Arachnida > Araneae > Uloboridae > Uloborus > Uloborus diversus. The sequence goes on along the minus strand of NC_072731.1, from coordinate 158,998,742 downwards.
TTTCATCCGCCATTAGACAGTGGCTGCAGCGTCCCCTATAGTTTATTGGAGTTGCAAATACACTGATTGTACAAAAATATCAAGAATGTTCTATGGAATAATGATTCCATAGAATATTATTGACCTTTTTTAAAAGCAGTTCCAAAGTACTAAAGTTATTTTCAACTTTGAGAATTTATATCTCCCTACCTGAAAAATATAAAAACTAATTGTAGGAAGTAAATTTTATAAAGCAAATACAGTTGTTAAAAAATTTACAGTAGAATTTAGAATAATTTAATTTTTTTCTTTAATCAGTTGAAAATGGTTTTTTGGCTCTATAATTTAATAATTTTGCAATAATTTTATTCTTTTTTTTATGAAAGTAAATGCATACATTTTAAATGTAATAATGTTTCAGTAGAATTCTTATCTTTATATTAACATGAAAACCATGCCAATATGGTAAGAATTCTACGTATTTGTGTGGGTAGGTTCTATTATCTACTTTTATCCATATAAATATTTTCTGTTTCTCCTTTTTTAAGCTTTAGTACTTTATGTTTTACATGCTAAATCAGTCACGAAATAAAAATTACAATCATATGCCAATCAGTGGCTTGCAGAAAAACTAATTTTGTAAGATGCACATATCCCTCCTTGTCATGAAGAAAAGTTATTTCTTTGTAGAATTACCGCTTAGTATAAGCTAATTAGTATGCTGTGTCAATCCTATTTTACCTATTTAAAATTGTTCAAAGGCTCATTATTTTGATCAAATTGTAACAGTCCTAAAATTTATGAAATATTTAGAAGATACCATGGAGCAAAATTTCTTACTCGTCAAGAACGTTCAAGGTTACTCAAAAGTTCATAAAACAAATGAAGTGTTCAAGTTTTGGAAAATGTTTTAAAAAATCATTATGATTTTTTACATTTTAAGTGTGACACAAAAGTTTCCTGTCAGGCACAAGTTGCACGATCAAAATAAGCAGGAGGGAGGGGGGGGGGGGATATTCAACAAGAAATAGTTAAATAAATGAATAATGAATTTTTCCTTTTAAGATTTAGTAGCTCTGCCACATGTCTTAGAAAGAGGATAGCATCTGCATGTCTAGGTTTCAAATTTTCCAATAACATATTTTGTAACTGCTTATTGATAATTAATGTTTTTTCTTTATTAACTACTTGCTTGAGCTTGTGTAGCATTTCTCGTTTTAGTTTACTCCCATCGTTTCTACCATTTTTAATTAACTTCTTTCAATGATCAATGATTTTTATTAAACTTTCAATGATGTTGGATTCTGCTGATAGAAGTAGAAGTTTGTTCTTATGCTATCTTAATTATTTTTCTTAAATCATTTTTACTTTTGTCTGTATCTAATATTTGGGGACCATTCCATGAGTGTCCATATGCAAAATTTTAAGGGGGGGGGGGGCAAAATTTTAAGGAACCGATTTCAATACAGATTAGTGTTTTTTAAATTTGATATTTTTAATAATTTATTCATTGATGGCTGGAGAAGAAATGTTTTTACATTTTTGCGAAGAAAAAGGTACTAAAAGCAAGAAAGTTCTGATTTCTCAAACCTCCTTGTCTTAAAACCCTTGATATCTGGGGGGAGGGGGGGATCCCTACATTTTCCTTATAAAGTCCTATGTATTTTCCATACTTATCTCGAAATTTATTTTTCACAAGCCTTGATATGTTGAAATTTTTACACAAAAGCAAGCTTCAATTGTTGTTTTTTCTTGGCAATTTTTCTAGTAAAACAGTTCTGAAGATGTTTGCTTGTAGTTTTTCACCCTTTTTCTTCGAAATTTTTATAATAGGGGATCAACCAGATAATAGGGGAGTGTGGGAACAAGGGGTTGCTGTAGTCTTTTTTTTTTTTTTTTTTATCTCAGTATTATCTCCAGAGTTTTTGATTTTTTGCTTTTCTTAGAACACACTGCCCACTTTGAGAACAGGGGGTCGATTTTTTGTCAGTTTTTAAACTAAAAGCTTTTGAAAGTCATTATTGCTGATCAGTGCTAACACTTTTCCAGTACGCTTTTCACAATAAGAAAAAACCATCAAGATATTGGGAAAATTTGCAATAAATGAAATTATTGAAAAATAGTAAAATATACGAAGTCTGCTTATTCAGTAGCTGCCAACAAACCACTTTAACAATTTCTAGTAACCAGTCAAAAAATTGAATACTAGATCTTGTTACATCGGAGTAAGGATGGAAATAAATTTCACATCTTGTAAAATGTTGAAGAATAACTTTTTAGTTGTTATATGCAAAGGGGTCGCATAGTACATAGATAAATATGCATAACATATGCAGGGGTACCCATCCCGGGTGGACAAGGGAGCAAGCCCCTCAATATCGCAGTGATCCCCCCCCCCCAAATGAAAAAAGTACCCCTCAAAAAAAAACACCTAAAAATTTAAGTGCCGCAGTCTGTGCTATGACCTTCCCTGGGTGGGTACCCTTGACATATGAGTAATTGTGAAAATTACTAATGTAATTTTTCCAAAACCTTGTTAATTCGAAAAACTTGATATCTTGAATTTTTTCTCCTCCCGAGAGATTGGAGATATTGAGGTTGTACTACTGTCTATCAGTGCTGAATTGGTACAGGAACAACATTCTGGGACTGCTTTTCTTTGGAGAAAAGGCCCCTTTCGTATAAAATTAATGATTAGTCAGAATTAAATTATTTTGCATAGGCGTTTCAGTATTGGAAAATTTATGAATTCCCCCTTGGTAGGTATAAGAAATATATAAGAACCTTATTTTTACTTCCTTTTGCAAAAAAGAAAGTATTGTGAAAATTTACTCAAAAATCGGCTTTAATTTCCATTTTGCTCACCCCTGAATGAATGTTGAGTTTTTTTTTCAACCTGACCACACGTGGATGAGTGCCTAAGAAGGTATAGACCCCCGAAATATCCGTTTTTACAATCCCCGAGTTAATTACAACGAGTTTTCTGTTGACGTTCGTACGTGCTTATGTATGTCGCATAACTCAAGAACGTATGTTTTAGAAAGTTGAAATTTGGTATGTGGACTCCTAGTGGAGTCTAGTTGTGCACTTCCCGTTTTGGTTGCATTCGGGTATTTCTAAAGCGGTCTTTTGCACCTTTTTTGGGGGAGGGGGGGCAATCATTGTTAATTTCGATGCAAACTCAAGTGGTGTTATAATTTGGCAGACACTTGGCAATATATCGCCAGTCTTTTGGTCGCCAAGTTTTGTCAATTTGGCAACAAATTTGCCGTTTTTTTTTTAAATTTATTTTTTAAATCTGGTTTTAATTTGGCCACTGTTGGTGATATTTAGAGAGTTAACTATTGAATCACATTAAAAAAAAAACGATAATGGGGAAATAACATTAAATTGGTGTAAAAGAAAATTATGTGATGCACACATCAGCTCGTTTTATGTGAAAACCTGGTGGATATGAAGCAAGTACTCTTTCATAAGCTTCCTGTAAACCTTTGTGTTCACTGCGCATGCATAAGTTTTTCCCCTCCGTCAATAGCATCAATTGCTGGTAAACAGAGTTGGATTGACATAGTAGGTCTAATCAGAGTTTTAAATTTCAAGGAAAATGATGTAATGACTGGTGCAGCACTACTGCACCAAATTTTGCCAGAAGCTAGGCGACAGCCAAGTGGCAACTATTCAGAAGATGCAGGCAACTTTTGGTGACAATTTTCCAGCTCATTCCGCACACATGATTTGAACATTTTTGGTTACAATCCTCTGGTTCAATGAACTCCACTTTCCTGATGTTGCCCTATGTGACTTCTGACTGTTCCTAAAACTCAATAGGCTGTTGAATGGTGCAAGGTTTCCGACAAGAGAGGACATTATGCTGTAGCAACAGACGAGCTAAACTTTTTTCTTTAACAGGCCTTCTTGGGTTGTTTTCAACAATGACAGCACCATTGGGAGAAGTGTGAGAGGTCCTAATGGGTTTTATTTGAGGGGGATTAGATTTCTAATGCTTCAGATTTTCCAGCTTTTTTACTTTGACCAAAGGTTGGATAGTTTTCTAACAGACCTTTTGCACATACTCATTAGTGTTACTAGGGGACGGTGAGGCCCAAAATGGATTTAAGAAATAATGAGAAATATAAATATTTCAATTCTGAATATTTTCTCTAGATCTGAAATTATATGCTTTGATCTAATATATCCTTTCTTCAGAGCAGCAGTAACTCATCTAAGCTCAGAAGTAAGATATATTGTTGTGTTGAAGTGACGATGTGTTAAATTATAATTAATTTATATAAAAATAGAGCACAATTTTTTGCCGGTAATGTATACGTCTGGGGCAGATTTCACGCAAAATACATTTGCAAGTTACACTTGACTTATAATTTTTAAAGTAAGCTTTCGTAAAACTGCATAAATAAAAATTTATTCCTGAAAATTAACTGTCACAACTTTATATTATTCTTTTTTTTTTGGGGGGGGGCGGGCGGTGACACCCCCAAAGCAGAATACTACTAAGTACTAAATTTGCGACGTACGTCGCAGAATAGATGCCTCAGCTGCAGAACAATTCTGTTCAAATGTGAGAGGAAAACTCAGACAAATTTTCTGCAGAAATGCTACAGATTTCTGTGAAATTTCTGCAGAATTTCTGTAAGTATGTTCCAACTCATGGTAGAATTTTGCCTAAATTCTGCAGATTACTCTAAATTAAAAGAAGATCTAAAATTCTCGGAAATGACGATAATTCGGCTGAAAGCTCGCGAAAAATGTTAAATTCGATAAGTAATCTGCAGGGACTTTAGATTTACTTTGAACTAATCTGCAGAATTTGTGCAAAATTCTATCTTGAGTTGATATATTTGTAAAAAATCGGCTGTTTCTGCGGATTTTCTGCAGAAATTTCATGTTCTAAATCTGAAAAGATTCTGATTTTTCTAGCGTTTTTGGATCCCTTTTTCTTTATTTTTCACAATCGATCTTCATCCACTGCAATTTCCGCCATAAACGTTTTGGAATCATGCCAACATTGAAGCACGTCCATCGCTGAAAATTGCGTGTCTTGTTTGAAATTTCAATCCTTTTGCATCATAAAAATATTACAATTATTTCGAAAGTTTTGAAGTGTTTTATTATATGCTAGCCTGATTCGACTCATTTTATTTATTATTTTAGTAATTAATTTTTTTATTAACATTATTTTAATCGCTCCTTCATGCTATGTAAAATTAACCAAAAAAACGTGGTTTGACACCTAGATTCGGATTTTTATAAAGATTTGTAACCTTGGCTCTTTCTATGCGTTTTAAAAAGCATATAAAATATTTTTGGAGAATCTCAATCAGTTCAGGCTTAAAAGAAATGCATAAGAACTTTTAAAAACTTAAAAAAAAAAGAAGAAAAGAACGAAATAATCCCCTTCTGTATGAAACGATTTTGATTAAGGGCTCCCGATTTGTGGAAAAGGCCACGTTGGTTGCTTGTGTACACAATGCTTGAACGGGGGGGGGGGGGGTACTCTGTAGCATTTGAAAGAGCATGCCGTTCTTGGGGGATAACTGAACCCCCAACTCTGTTTTTTAAATTTGAAAGTTAGTCTCTAGAACCAAGGACTAGATCAAGCCATGGTGAGACCCTGAGCTCAGTTGGCCCATGCGTCAACAAGGGTAGCAGTTGTCCTATAATTCCGAACATTTCAAATTTTGTCCTAAAATTTTGAGTTTTGTTCTAAACTTCCTAAAATTTTCACTATTTTATTCCATACTTACCCAGGAAAAAAAATACAACCTAAAAATTAAATTTTTCATGATGATATACCTATATTTTAGGATAAAATGAACTTGCTAGACCCTAAGAAATTTTCTCTAAAAAAGAAGAAGAAAAACATACGCTGCTGCTGCCTTTTTTCTGGAGAAAGTGGAAGGGGGGATGCGTTTAACCCTGACATATGCTCAATATAAAGCTGTTTGCTTTATCTATCCTTTATAACTCTTACAGTCATTACTCTTCTGCAATAATAAAGAAAATAAAAACAGCTGCGAAGCAAACGTCACCGAAAAAGAATTTTTCGAATCAGATAGCTTTGGTTTTTCCCCCCTTGAAAAGAAATTAAAAATATGTTAACCATGTTAAGTAGCTCCCTTATCTGGTTAACAGGAACTGATTGTTTGCATATTGTGCATAATGCTATGCGCAAAGGAGTTGAAAAACTTTTGCTCTACATAGATAAATTTTGCGTAAGACATTCTTTATTGGTTAAAATTATCACCAACCATGAGGGAAGATTTTCATTCCTTGCAAGTTGAATTGCTTGATGAAACTTTGGCTGATCATGTCTTTCTACAACACGTTGAAACAAGGTGGTTAACTCTTCGGCCTGTATGTGATAAACTGATTGAGCAGTATTTAGTTAAAACATTATTTCTAAATCTATATCGGTTCAGTATGAAGGTGGCAATTTAGGTAGACATAATAGAACTGCAAGTTCATTGAAAGATCCATTTACACTTGTACACTTACATTTTTTCTCGTTTCTTTCTGGCCTGCTCAAAAATATGTACTACTTTTACAGAAAAAAAGCCAGTTGTACATTTTTTGTATCTAAAATTGGACGAACTTATTAGAAGTACATTTTTAAATTTCATGAAATCTAAAGTAGCGGAAAGCAAAAAAGTCTATTTCTGTTATAAAATGTTTATTTGTGTACTTATTATAAAGTTAAATTCATTAAAAGATTTTCTTTTAAATTGCCTGTTTAGATTAACCCAAGTTCAAATCGTAGGATTAAATATTTCTACTTCATTATGTGTCACTGTGTTGAAGAATGAAAGATTGAATGCATACTGTTATAGTTTTCAAGATTGAATGTGAAATGTTTGATCACCCACCACAAAAATTAAGCTTATAAATTATCAAAACGTGATATTTATTTACTAAAAATGTCCTAAAATTTCACCAAAATTGTGTCCTAAAATTTTTGAAATCAACCACTCCGACCCCTGGTCTGTCTAGAACTATTGTGAAACTGAAGTCATTGCCGATCCCTAAAGGTTAAGCCAAATGAGTAAACTTTACGAAAAATGTGAAAACAAGTACATATTTCGTTAGTATTAATATGGATTTGTTTAATCTTTAAACAAATCCATATTAATACTAACGAAAGGTAATCTAAAGGTAATCTGTAAATTAAGAAATTATTTATTTTTCTTATGTAATGGTACCCTTTGCATCTTTTTTTGTCCTATAGCATTAAAAAAATTAAGCTACTCAAGCAACATTTTTTTAAGAATCATAAAAAAGCTACTTTTTTTCCCTCGAATTTTTAGGTTGTCTACGGGATCGAAATATATATTATTCGATTTTAATACTTTGTTTTTTTTTTAATCTTCTTCAGCCGCAATTTTTACGTATTATGGTACTAAAAAAAAGTTGAAGCAAATTTTTGAAAATATCGAAAAACGGTAAAATTCTCCATTTTGTCGAATTTTCAGGCTCGTTGCGCGATCGGAAGATATTATTTGATTTTAATAACTTTTTTTTATGTTTAATATCTTCATCGATCCCAACTTTTCCGTGCTATAGTGACTTATAAATTTAAAAAAAAAAAAAAAATTCGCTCGTACAAGAGGTTCAGTTGGCATACTCCTTTTCGATTGCAGGCCGGATGTTCCAAAAGGTCTCTTCACTCCTTATCTGTAGGAACTTGGTATTAACTTCAATGTAAACTGAAGTAGCAATAAAATGTGGAATCCAGCGTCAGTTTAGTAATATTTAGCGATATTCCGATTGAACCAACAATGCTAAACATTATCGATATTTCTGTTACGAATCTCTGTAAAACTTTCTTCACTGTTCAGGTTCGCAGCAACCTAAGGAAGTGCACTAAATGTTCTGCCGTTTATACTGTATTTTTGTTCCGTTATCCCGCTTCATTTGAAAGGTAAAAAACAACGTTAAAATGCAAATTTAACAAATTGCATTTTTGTGCAGATTTTCATTTTAACTTTGTATTATTTATCTTTTATTGTTCAACAAAATTGTTTTTTCTGTTTCATTTAGTTTTTCTTCTTAAAATTTCAGATTTCAGGCGTCACAAAAACACCATATTTCTTTAATACATATATGACTTGATCTCATCGAGACAAAGTAATTTTTTTCAGCATTTTAAAGCCCTTAAAAAGCTGCACAATATGAACTTCACCCGAAGTTTGAAGGATAGCTAAAGCATCCTCTAATTCTTCATTTTAAGTTGATTTCATATTCTAAACGATACTCCGTCTGAATCTCTAACTGTCTTCTCTGCTGAGGTCCGCAGAAACCTAGGGAGAGAAAGTATTAAATGTTCTTACTCTCTCTGCAAAGAAATGTTAATGTTTTAAATCAGAATCAGAAGCAGTATACCGACATCGTAACAATTACCGAATTTTCATACCCTTACTAATATTATAAATGCGAAAGTGAGTTTGTTCGTTTGTATATTTGTGCATATATATTTGCCTCATTGTACGCAATAATAGAAGTTTTGTAATTTCGAAGATTTCTGTTTTCAAATTTCAATAAATTTCTTTTTTTAGTTATTACAAAAATATATTATTGAATATGTGTACAAGGAAATTGTGTGGTATATCGCTATTAACTATAGATTTCTTTTTTTTTTTTTTTTTTTGGAGATGTAACTCATACGTCAGTATCTTAAATTCCAACTTTAATATAAAAATATCCATAAAGTTTCAATGGAGTTTTGGATACTGGACCTCTAAACTTTCATGCTAATTATGCCGCCCTGTTTTGTAGGTGTTTGCATTGTAGAAGTTTAAAAAGTTCAAGACTCTCAAATATGGAATCTTTTTTGCCAGCATTTAAATTTCAATATGATGATAAAATTCATTTTGTGCAAAAAAATTATTTTTTAAGTCATACCAGTCAGAGCTGCCGAGTCGAGGAAGAAGTGGACCTCGAATCTAGTCCTCGATTCTAACTTCTTTACAAATACACATCTAGTTCTATTCCACTTCAAGTCAGGCAGGTCAGTTCGGAAGTTTTGGATGACCATCACAAGTTTTTACTATATTTTTAAACTACAAGTAATAGGCGACTAGAATTCTCCAAAAAAAGTTTGCAAGAAAATGTTTTTCTCTTATTTCAGCCTTTTAAAATTCAACACAAAATTCACCTTTCTCAATAAAATCAACAAAGCACTCATTTTGCAACGGACAATTTCAAGAGTACTGAACCGATTCGATCAGCTTTTTTCCAGTGAAGCAGTGTTTAATTTTGATGTAATTTTTAAAATTTAGAAATCTAGTCGACTGTACTGCTTTTTTTTAAAGGTAAAAAGATGATTTTTTTTTACCGTTGTTATAAATTTTTCTTCCCCTAAAAAGAAAGAAAAAAAAAAAAAAGACTAAACTGAGCAGAGTTTGCAATCTCACTCTTTTTTTGAAAGCCTCGTACCATATTTCACTTAAGCTTAAGATTCATGCAGCCTTTGAAATTGAATTTGAAAATTATAAAAAAAAAAAAAAAGTGAAATGACTGAAAAATTCCAGTTTTTAAAAATCTGAAAATGGGCTAATACGAACCCTTCTCAATGCCTATCTAGTACATATCCATTAAATGTTGTGATCTTGATTGGGCGATTTTTAAATGAGTTAAGTAGCAAATGTGCATATAAAACCTCAACTTTTTTCTAACAGTTTTATTAATTGGAAATCTAATACACAAAATATTATCGATTAGAAAACTAATGTATTAATGCCTGATTTTTTAGTGACTCCGACTTCGTAGCCTCAAAATCAACCTAACCGTGACTTAACAGTCCTGTATTTTATGCGTTCGCTGCAAAGTTGATAAAAATTACCCAGTCTTAAACAGGACTTTAATTGCTGAGGTTAAATGAGCGACCAAGAATTTCGTGATTACACTGAATTTTATCCAATAAGGTAGGGTGCAGGATTTTAATCATCAGAAATGCATTTAACGATGGCTGCCGTGCACCTTTACTAGTACTTTTTTCTGTTTCTAATCGATATGCCGTATTGGACGTCAGAGCGGTGTTAGCATTCGACTTCATTGTGTGGGCAAAAGCTCTCGCCGTTGGCTCAGAGCCAAATTTGGGATGTTAATGCAATCAGCTGGGACGCAGGATTCGGGCATCTCTAATAAAACAGACAGGAGTGCGAATGTCACGTGATTAATGCGGAAGAGTGGTAAATACCTGCGTTCTTGCACACGCACCCGCACACAACGCGCAAAAAATCTTGTAGATAAGTTGTCATATTTCATTTCTTTTCTGGAAGGTCATGGTCTGCCAGACCGCTGAGTCTTCCTCGAATGTCTCCATTTCTTGCACCGAAAACCGAAATAAAAATAGATGTGACACACAAATAAATGAGAGAACATGAAGTATAGTCGAAATCGATGAAGCACAGCAATATATTTTGTATTCCACCAGTTTTGCTTTTTATATAAAAATGAATGAATGTGGATTTGTTTGTTTGTGTGTGTTCACTGTTGAAAATTCAGGAATTTTTTACGGTAAATATTACTGTAAAATGGAGCGTTTACAATGCAGAAAATTATACCGAAAAAATAAAATAAATAAACGATTGATGCACCACGTGGCTAACAGTACGAAGCACATATGCATAACACCGTGCAAAGCCGCCTGCCAATCCGAAAGTCCCAAAATCGAACCTGCTGCTCTTACTTAGCGTTTTTTGTCTCTTGTTAATTCTACCGTAATATTTTACAGTAAAATAGGATTTTGCGGTAAAAGTTACTGGCAATATGGATGTGTAACTTTTACCGTAACTCAGGAATTCCCAGAGGCGCTTTTCAAAATTTAAAAGTTCTTTAGCTTTACAAATTTTCTATAAAAGTGTACAAAATTGCTCTTTTGTTCACGAACGAATTTCCTTAATTTTTCGTAGTTTATGTTACTTTAAAGCCGTAAAAAACAACAGCAGATAAAGTTTTTTTTGGAGCCTGAATGCTGATGAGAATGTTTGGTATATTTGTTTCTTACTAATCAATTTGAAGAGGCTCACCTCAGGTTACTTCAGACCATAAAAAATATTAATACAACGATATTAATAAGAACATACCAGGGTTCATTCGCTACTGATCGGAGGAAATCTATGCTAAATGCTGGTCTCCATATCGGATTCCTAATAAACTCTATTGATAAACGTACACACCTTTCAGAAAATATTTTATTATGCAGACGAACTTATCACGGGCTTCTTCCTCTGAAAAATGGACCTTTTAATCACCAAGTTCAATCTTTTTACAACTCTTTCTAATAGACGCGTAACATGATTGAAAGATTTTTCGCATGTTTGCCGCTGTTTACTTACTTATCCCGATTTTTTATTTATTTTGAAATTCAATTGCATCCGCTGCTGTCTAATTCTCTTCTTTAGGCACTGCTTAGCATCATTGAAAATCTTCTTTGAATTAACAAGAAGTTCCGTCTAGAACTAAACGAGCCTACTTTCAATTATACCCATACTATTTTCTAGTACCTGATCAATATTCTCAAAAATAGCTAAAATCGCAAATTGTTTCAAACATATTTTTTTTATTTATTTTAAGCCGATTTCTAGGAATAAAATATGCCTCACTCATCTAAAAAATAGATGCGTAAAAAAAATAAATAAATAAATAAACAAACAAATAAAATAGCAGCATCTTAAAAAAAAAAACAACTAATACACTTTTTTCCATTAAAAAAATCTTTAACCTCTTTCAAAACGAAAAAATAATAATTAAAAAAATAATAAGCTCATTAAAAAAATCCATCATATCAAAAAAAAAAAAAAAAAAAATCGTTTCTTTTCCCCCTGTTGCCAAAAATATATTTTAAATGAATTAATACATTTACCAAAATAAATAAAAAACAATAAAATGTCAACTAAAAAAAATAATTTTCATTGTCAAAAAGAAAAAAAAAATCTGCGCATATTTTTATGTAGAAACATAAATGACTTCGAGTTTATCCGCCGAAAACTGAATACCTAAATTAAAACTTTAGAGTGAAAATAAAAACAAGTCATATTAACAATAATTATTTCACAGTTAAAAGCATGGCCGCGGAGTCGAAGTCGAATATTCAAGAATCGGAGTCCGTCATTTTTCCCCATGTATAAATATTGGCCAAAGCTACGAAGTCAGAGTCGAAGTCGGGAAGTCGGAGTCCGACTAATTGTCGGGCACAGGAGTCGGAGTCAGGTGCCCCTAAATTCTCGGAGTCGGAATCAGAAGTTTGTCGTCAAGAGCTATTTCCAACAAAATTTGCTTGAAGTAAATCCGCCTTCAAGTACGAAATCTACATTGACTTTCAGTTTCCCCGTAGGCGCTAGTGTTAAAGGATTTGAACTGTTCAAAATTGAACGGAAAATTGTTCAAATCAAAAAGATATTTTATATACAAGTTTTTCATCAAAAGCTTTTTCCTACAAAGTTTGTTTGAAGCAAATTCGCCTCACAGCTCGGAATTGCATTGAATTTCCCCGTAGGTGCTAATGTTAAGTTTTTTTGAACTGTTCAAAATTGAACGAAAAATAGTTCAAATCAAAAAGTGAAATATAGAAATGAGGAGTTCTCGCCGAGATTATTAACTATTCACTCAAAAGTTATTGGGGGGGGGGGGGACATACAGACAGACAGACCGACAGACATTTCCCCCCAACTCAATACCCAACTTTCCCATTTTTAATTTTTCGATATTTATTTAATTATTTTCTTTATTTTTGACTTTTTTTTGTTTTTTGCTATATTTTCAAGATGCATTAGGCCTTCTTTCATGTTTGTTCTTCTTTCTCTGACTTTTACTGGGAAAGTAAGCTAAAAAAGTAAAGGTGCGCGTGATTTAATTTGCAGTCTTAGCTAATTGAGAGGATATTGATCAGATGCTAGAAAGTCGATGTTGAAGGGAAAGTTGGTTCGTTTAGTTTTGAACTGAACTTCATGTTTTCATTTTCGTATGGTTTCCCTTTAAATATATATTATGTTGCTCAGAGGGAGAAAGGAAAATGATATTGTAAGCAAGAAATTCATTCAAAGCATGAAAACTAATCCAGCCTACTTCCCATATACGAATAATCGAGTTTGTTACCTTAGTTTTCGTTAGATTTCAACTCCGAAGTCTCTCAACTATTCCGTTTATAAGTTACGTCAGTTATTTCAAAACAATATCGTTTTTATGCAAAAAGAAAAACTATTACTAATTGCAAAAAGAATGATAAATTCATTATCTCAAACTGTTGGACGAAACGTTTTTGTAACTTCTTATTAGTATCGAGCTTTCGATGGAAAAAAATGTACTATTAAGTAAAGTGTTTCATTGTTACATCATACAAAACATCTCGCTACTAAAGTTTTTTTACCTTTTGGAAAAGTTATAATGCATGATTTTTGGAATTCGGAAGATCAGGGAATCGTGTTATTACTAATCTATCCCAAGTGCCCAATGTCGTGCTGTTTTGCCAGTTTAGCTAAATGGAAAAGGTTTTTTTTTTCCTCCCTTGTGCTTCGAAAATATTTCTCTAACTTCTTGAGACATAAAAAAAAATCTTTCTCTACTAGCTGAGCTGATTGTAATAGTTAAAAAATAATTGAAGTAACACAAAGATATGTATGAAAGCACTTTTTATATCTTGCTCTTCAAAATCATCCAGGCTACTTCAAAAACTGTGAGGGGGCTTAAACTTTTCATTATTGAATAATCTAGTCATGTCGGCGCTCTCAGCTTCAATGAGATATCATCTGCCTCCAGCTCTGTTAGTCACTATTCCAGACTGATGAGTCCATAACAAGGACCATACAGAAAATAATTATCATCAAATCTTGTGTTAATTTCATTCAAAACTGAATCTATTACTCCATACAAAATATTAAAAAATCAATGTTTGACTTCACATCATCATGTGGATTTTTGTCCCTTTTTTTTTTTTTTTTTTTGCGCCTCTTTAAAATTGGCTCGGATGAAGAATTTTTTTGAAAAACTTCACAATTGAAATATACATCTATAAAAAATCTATTTTCAGTTTCAATTGTAGATTGAACTGTGGTAGTATGGTGCACAGATCAATTGTAGATTGAACTGTGGTTTGAATAGTCGAATAGCGGATTGAAGATATAGATTTTGATCGAGTAAAGTGTTTGCCAAAAACCTTTTCCCGATGCAAACAAATTGATCATCACTAAAGATCATGAGCTTTTTCACCATTGAAAGAATAGTTTAGCAATAATTCTTCCAGTCGTCAAATCACTGCTTTGAAGTTATAGAGAAATGTTTTTATCGTTTTAACTCTTGAAGATTATCTTGTGTCACTCCGCGATTGCATAATTATAGAGCCCCATAAAAGGTATTTCGTTGATATGTCTTTCTTTATTCAATAATCACATGCATTTTTAAGAAGTTTCTATGAAAGCATTATAATATGTATTGAGCAGCTGAAACGTGTTTCTAGCAGAAGAAAGCGATGATCACTCATTAAATAAATAGACACTTAAAAAATAAGCGTAAAAGTGAATGTAAAATATCAAGGAATTTTCTTGTGAAAACCTTGCAGCCACATCACTTTTCACGAGCCTCTCATATTGGACATACCATCGTTACACTGGGCACACAAGTGTGAAATATTTAGCCTATATGAGAAAATGTCTTCTTTAGTTAAAACTAACCATGGTTCCCTATCAGTATTCTATGTTCTGAAAAAGCCGAAGATACTTCATGAATTTCTAAGTCATCATCCAAATAACGAAAAATACTTTTGCTAGTCTGAGAATGTGTCGAGTTTCATCAAATAGTTGCTAAGAACAGCGAGATTTCCTTTAATGAACATTGATTTCCGAATAACATAAATTGAATTCACCCATTTTCTATCATTCTACTCAAAAAATTTGGGGGTTCGACCGCCCCCTCTTGACCCCCCTATTTGCCGCCCCTGGTTGAACCCCCCATCCGATCTTTCTCGACAATAGCAGCTTCCCTTAAGTTAAGATTAGAAATGATATTTAAATAACCTGTTAGAACATAATGGCAACAATTGTCATAAAAAGCGATATTTTTGAATTTTTTCATAATGGCAATAAAAACCTTTAAACCGAAAAATTGCAAGACACTCCTTTAAAATTTAAAACATTTTCCAAAAAAGGAAGGACATATTTAAAACTGTCGTTCAAATCGACAGTCATTCGCTTGTGAAGCATTCCGTAACAATGTTTTCATTTAATTTGACTGGATTCAGCCATGCATCATAAACGCATTTAGTGCTTTAGGTTCAGCACTCTTAAACGAGTATAGTTTTGTAATTTAGAGCATCCCAAATTAATTATTCTGCATTCTTGTCTTGACTCTAATGGACCGTATTGTAAAGTGCTTCAGTATCGCTCTTTATTTAAATTGAGAATTTAAAACTGCTCGTGTTCTCCGCAACACCGAATGCAAAACGCTATTTTCAGCTTTATGCGACACATTTTTTTTTTTTTTCCAATGACAACTGTGCACTTACATTTTCAGTTCGAACTTAAAATAGTATTTCCGGTTAATTTCGAGCTAACTTTTATAGTATGTACTTCATCTTTTTCTATTCAAAATACCATTTCCTAATTTAAATGTTTTTTCAACATATTGTAATTAATGTTTAATAATTTGCTGTTTACGGAAACTGTCGGAGCATCAGTATTTGTAGAAAGAAAAATTTATCTGTAATCCCTAGAAAATGGAAGTTTTAAAATTGGTAATTTGCATTTCATCATACTAGACTAGAATCTTCAGTTGTATGAAGCGTAAAATCGTCGTTAATATAAATATTTTAAGAAGCGTGCATATATATTTTTCTAGCTTAAACTTTGACAAGACAATTTTAGTTAAAATTCCACTCAAATTAATGGCATTGTACTAGAATGGGCTGGAAATGTCAAAATCACATTACGAAATTCAATACGACACAATAATTCTATTGTTGACTGTTTGTCAGATGTCCTTAAAAAACAATTTCAAATTTTAAAGCTTGCGAAATAACACAATAAAATGCATTACATTTTGAAACTGGCTGTCATGCACTGAATTTGAAATTGAATGAGATGTTTAGCATGACATTTGAGTCTTTCCGTCTTAGTTCTATAGGAAGATATTTATCAAACTCGGCTATTTTTCCTTTAAAAGTGAATTTTTTATAAAGTTAATATCCCCTCTCCCACCCATTTATGTTAAGGCCCTAGGTTTCATGACCATTATAATTAAACTAGAGAAAAAATTAAATAAATATTAATGATTAAATTTTACAAGTTGTTTTAAATTGAATTAAAAAGTTATTTGAATCATTATTATAGGAAATGGAGTGGAGTGACATGAGATCAGTTGGGGTAAAGTAACACAGAATTTCATTGTTTTAACTTTAGATCCTTCCCTTTATTTTGTACTAGTGGTATCCGCACGGCTTTGCCCGTAATGGAAAAATTAAATGATCTTTTAAAGATCGCCTGTATTTTTACAAATAATGTATGGTGAATTTTCTCGCCAATTGGCTTGTACCCATGTTACGGTTCCACGTTATGATAATTTCGTATCTCGCCAATTGGCTTGTGCCCATGTTACGGCTCCATGATAATTTCGTAATTTACTCGTCCATTTTATGATAATTTTGTTCTTAAAATTGGAATAGAACAAGAACCACATCGAATTTTCGAAAAATCGCTTCGAGGTGCACACCCCCATGCTACAAACTAACTTTGTGCCAAATTTCATGAAAATCGGCCGAACGGTCTAGGCGCTATGCGCGTCACAGAGATCCTGACAGACAGAGATCCGGACAGAGAGAGATCATGACAGACAGAGATCCGGACAGAGAGACTTCAAGCTTTATTATTAGTAAAGATGAATTGTGGCATAAAATGTGCATCTACACAACAGAGAGTGTAGTCCAAGACTACACTCTCTTTGATTAAGTGCGTATAGAAAATGTGACGTTTTAACTGTTTGTTAGTGAATGGAATCACGTTTCCTTTTACCACATAGGCTAGGGAATGAACAGAAACTGTATTTTCCCATGAGGTTTATGTGGATAGATAATCTCACTGTAAACAATCCGTTTAGAAGCTTAAGAAATTCTACACCAAATATACTCATTCTGCGGCTATACTCATTCATTTTAAAAATTCGCAAAAATTATGTTTTTTTTTTTTTTTTCATATTTTGTCAAACTTTAGGGCTCATGCGCGAACGGAAGATGTCAATCGATTTCCAAAATTCTTTTTTTCCTTTTTTTGTCTCAATAATTCGCAAATTTTCCGTGCTATTACAACTTCGAAATAAAAAAATAAGTTTTTTCTGCCCACCCTAGTAGACACCCGAAATATCCATTTTGACGATCCCCGAATTAATTACAACGAGTTTTCTCGTGACGTCTGTATGTACGTGTGTGCGTATGTATCTCGCATAACTCCAAAACGGTATGTCCTAGAAAGTCGAAATTTGGTACGTAGACTCCTAGTGGGGTCTAGTCGTACACTTCTCCTTTTGGTTGCATTCGATGAAGAGAGTCTTTTATAACTTTTTGGGGGGAAATCATTGTTAATATCAATGTGGTGTTATACTTTGGCAAACACTTGGCGACATATCACCAAGCTTCTGGTTGTCCAGTTTTGGCGACAAAAAATTTTGGCTTTTTTTTTTTAATTTGGTTTTATTTTGGCCATTGTTGGCGATATATAGAGAGTTAACCATTGAATCACATTAAAATGTCCAATATTGGGAAAATTAATCTGTATAAAACGTTTTTTTTTGCTTAGTTCGCTACAAACTTGGGGGAAAATATTTAAATTGTTCCTTTGCTTACTCCAAGGCACAACTATTATCATTAAATTGGCGTAAAATGAAGTCATGTGATGCACAGGTCGTTTCTTTTGCTTTCCTGTTTTGAAGTGTTTTTATTGATTTTTATGTTGTATCACAATGCTATAATTTTGAACAATTCGTATGTGTGTTTCCTTACTTAATCTTGCTCTAATTATTGATCTTACATTAAATTAGTTCATATTGATGCCATTCGAACCCTAATTTCATATTTGCACTTATATAATTCCTATTAGAGTTGTTTAGCCCAAATTACATACCTACATTCAATTAATTCGTATTACTGTCGTTAAAATCCTTATTCCCACGATAAATTAACACATAATAGTCTCATTTGAGACCCCTAATTCACTCGAAATAGAAAGATGGAAATTTTTTAATTTAAAAGAAATGATTGAAATTTAATCGTACTGAATTAAAATTTTGCATTCATTTGATATACTCTGTTTCGTCAGCACGTATTAAATGTTATTTTTACACACGAAATAAAATTCGGTTTTCAGATTCATATTCTTTTACTGAAACGACCCTTGGTTGTAAATTATTTGTGTAGTTTATCGGAACTGTATTAATGTTACCTATAAAAAGGATGCATGTATTGCAAATTAAGGTTTTGAAAATCTACTGTTATACTCCAGAAAATACCGCATTTACATGTCATGCTATCGCCGTTCTAATATTGTACACACTCGGGCAAACTGTAATTTTTATCTCTTGCGTTTCTACTCCAAACGCTATTTTTAAACACAATTCCCAGTAGAATGCTGTCAACAAGTAACTTACTCTCACTTTCTCGTGTGAAATGGTGTGATCTATTTTTATGAATGAAACTTAATAGAATAATTTCGTGCTTGCATAAGTTCAACGACTTCTTACACTTCAATTATAAATCGGTATTAAGAAGGAAACTTGTCAGAATGAGATATATTTATGATGCTGACCGAAACTATAATTTCACCTTAATAATTTAATTTGTTATTTTCATTATTTGAACTTGCAATCGTAAACCGTTCATATAGTTTTATTAGCAATTGGTGAAAGTTAATATTAAGCAATGCAATTTTTTAAAGAATACCAAAAATGTGATCTCGTATATTTTACAATTTTTATTAAAAAAAATAACTTTTCCGAAGGCGTGCGTAAACAAATAGTTTCGGATTAATATCTGTAAACTTCAGCAAATATTTCTGATGCCTCTGGGAAATAAAACAACATTTTATTAGACAGAGCCGTTTTACGCAGAAAATTAAGATTATGCCCATTTTCTTGCTGCATATTCAAATGACAGTTGTCTAATCAAATGACAAACCAAATGAAATAACCTTCGAACATAACGAAATATCTATCGAACTCAAAATTGTGCTTTTTGACAAAATCTTCTTGCTCAGTGATTTAAAAAAGTGAATTTCACGGATTATACTTATTATAAGTAGTATTGATAATTTTTTTCATATGCTTGTTGTTGTTTCTTTTTTCTTTCTTTTTTTTTAACTTCTTCGTTGAATAAAATAATGCTGTAAGCTTAATTTCGAATAGATGTCAGTTGCAAGTCGAACTGGTATAAAATGTTCTGTTGCAGTTAGAAATTAACTACCTTTTCCGTTTTCATCTGTTGTTTCAGTTGACATTTTTTAAACTTATTTTTAACCATCATGTGCTTTTCTAATAGAACGAAATCAAAGACTAGCTGTGGTGATAGATGATAATAATAGGGAGAAATTAAGTTATTAAATTTTATCATAACTTGACTGCCAACTTTTTTAAGTGAGAAAAAAGGCAGCCTACAAGATTTAAAAAATAAAAAAAAGTGAAAGAAAGAAGAAACATCTAGCAATTTTTGTAAGTAATGGTTACACATCGATTAGATAAAAATGAATAGCACTTTTTGAAAGTTATCTTCGCGTATGAATTCTTTTTTTAGTGCATAAACTGCTTCTTAAGTAATGAAATTCCGCATGGCTTCATCAGTTTGGTGATCACTGATTTACCACGTTCAAAGTATCTTGTAAAAATAGTGTAAAATAGTTTTTTTTTTTTTTTTAAATCAAAATCCGTTGATGCCAGAAGTCTGTATTTTGGAAAAAAGATCCTAATTTTGAATAATATTTCTCTAAGTATTGAATAGTGATTGAATGTTTTTTTCCTTTTCTCTATTTAAATTCGTTATCAGTGTTGCCAGATGGTCAAATCCAGATTTCCCCAATCCCCTTCCAACTTTTCCCCAAAAAACGATGTTTTCTATCAAAATTCCCCAAATTCAAAAATTATTTTTTCACTAATATTTTCATAAAATGAATCGACTTCCTCTGATATTTTTGTCCCTTAAAAAAATGTTTTTTCCCTCAAATAGCCAAATTTTCTTATAAAATTCCCCAACTTTTTTTTCTTCCCATTTTCGCTTTTTTTTTTTTTTTTTTTTTTGTCTTCTTTATCTTTTTTTTACCTTTACTAATAATAAAGCTGAAAGTCTCTCTGTCCGGATCTCACTCTCTATCCGAATCTCTGTCTGTCAGGATCTCTGTGACGCGCATAGCACCTAGAACGTTCGACCGATTTTCATGAAGTTTGGCAAAGAATTAGTTTGTAGCATGGGGGTGTGCACCTTTAAGCGATTTTTTGAAAATTCTATTTTGTTCTTTTGCTATTCCAATTTTAAGAACATTTTCCCGAGCAAAATTATCATAAGATGGACAACTAAATTACCAAGTTATCATAATGTGGAACCGTATCGTGGGCAAGCCAATTGGCGAGAAATTCATCATGCATTATTTGTAAATATACAAGTGAACGAAAATACCTTTTAATTTTCTACTACGGGCAAAGCCGTACGGGTGCCACTAGTCACAACTACAAGCGCCTGACCGAGAAATAAGAAATAACCAAATATTTTTTTTTCTACTCGCATTCACGACTCTGCTTCTGTAGTTACATTTAAACTACGATTTTTGTATGTATTTATCCAAGAACATTCTTCATCACACTTATTTTTGCCTGTTTCACGCATCAATTAGTTACTCACGCAGAACTATTAATGAGAATTCCGTAGAATAATATTCCACATAATGCGAAATGCGAATTCCATAAAGTTGAGCAAAGCTAAACCAACGCTGTTTGATACAAACAATGTAACTACTAGATGTCAAGACGCGAATTTAAATACGAAACAAAAAAAAAAAAAAAAATCCCGAGATTTTTTTTTCCCCCAAGTTTTCCCCGAGAAAAAAATTTTTCCCCAAAGAATTCCCCTCAAAACCCATTTCCCCAAAATTTCCCCAGAGAAAACCAGATTTCTCCAAAATGGGGAAATTTCCCCCAATCTGGCAACACTGTTCGTTATCATTAAAAGAAAAATCTGCTTCCACCTTTTATTATCATAAATGCATAAATATTTTATTTTCAGTTAGGTTAAGTCGGTCCACATATTATCTGAGGCAATATCGATAATATAGTATGAATCACAAACCGGAGACAAGAACATGAATGAATTCTTTTACAGTTTCAATTCACATGATTCAAAGTGCGTGAAAATTGCGATGTGTTTTAAGGTATTTAGTTAACTGATAATGAATACTAGATAATATGTTGGAAAACAACCTTTAAGCGGTTATTTTAGTAAAGAAGAAAAAATCTTTTATGTTTTCGCAAATATGATACACTTGTTTGCTTGATGTTAATTTCTTACACATACCACTAACTAGTTGGCCGCTTATCATTGATGCATTTTTATCTCAGATTAGGAAAATACTAACGAGAGGTCGATATGAACTTACATATTTCTTTTTAGAAAAAATTTGAAACATGGTTCTTGTATCTATCGAGGGCGCTGAATCCGATGTTGGGGGTGCAATGTTCAGTAACTTTCGCGTTTTTGAGATATACGCGATTAAAATACAGCATATAATGGTATATTTATAGATGCACAAATAGCTAAAAGAATCACAAATACATCTATTGCTATTTGTGTATCTGATGTTGATTCTTATTTTTATCCATTATCTTTTTTTTTAAATTGCTGATTACTATTTGTCAACCATAACATATACGGTATAAAAAACGTCCCTCCAAATGTGTTTTTTTCTTCTTTTTTTTCCCCCAACTACAACAATGCTAATGTGCAATGTTGCAACATGTCTCTTACGTCAATACTTTTTTCTACACTTTAGCTTTAATATAGTGCTTAGTGTTTCCTCCAGACCAAAAAAAGGGCAGGGTGCTTTCAGATAAAAGGGCACTTTAATTCAGTTAAAAGAGCACTTTTTGTTAGAAGTTTTGTAATAGACAAGGTGCTTTTTTTACTGTTTGGTATTCTAGTTGCTCGATAATCGTTCAATATGCTTATTGGTGCACCCTGAATCCTAATAGTAACAAAATTTTCTTCTTGCTTGTGTTTGACACATTATGATGTGTAGCGGGATTTAAAGACATAAGACGACAAAACAGTTATGGGGATATATTAGCGTGAGCTGCTCTTAGATTAGTGAGTATTGTTGTAAATGATATTATCTCACACACACACACAAGTACAAGATAACTAAATTAGACAACGAGAGCTAAATTCAACATCGTTTCTTTCAATTTTTAAGTTCGCTGTCGAAACTATACATTATTTCTTTTATCGACGTGGTTTATCAGAAAATGCTCTCATATTTTGTCTGATGTAAGCCAATGTTAATACTTAAAAATTAAGTTGCCTTTCTTCTTTTCTTCCAGTCAAAATACTTGTTATCAGTAGAGAAATTCTTTGTAATCAAAAATAAGGCAGTGAGAAGCAATAAGCAAAGGGACGTAAGTGGACTATTTAAAGTTTCGGGTAAATTGCGTTCAAAATTCAGATCTGAGGTAGGCTTTCATTAAAAAAAAAAAATCTAAATCATGCTGTTCAGCAGCACCTACTGGGGCTAATAGTACTATTTAAGCAAAAGAAAAAAAAACTAATGCTTAGCATTATTAATCAGCCAAGTTTGGTTATCCAGATATTATTTCTTGTAATAAAAGTGTAGTCATTTAGGGTAACGTTGAACTATTCTGGTTAACTTTACGTTTGCGCCACTTTAAATTTTTAAGCACTTTTGGCTTAAATCAAAAATTTTAAAAGCTATTTTTTAAGTAGTTGAAATTGCTCTTCCTGCCTTGTAATATTATATGCAATTTTACAAATGATAGAAATCTTGTGGTGTTGTAAAACACAAGAGGGAGTTCTTTAACCATTTTAAATGGATTTAATGATTATGATTTCCTTACTTTGGATAACCATGTATTAATTACGGAGATTTTCTTCCGTTTTATAAAAACAAATGCAATAAAACTGTTAATATGTGTAAGGCAGTGTAAAACAAAGACATGTTGGCTCTAAGTTGCCTGAATGACTGTTCATGTTTTAAAACTAGTTTTAAAAAAAAGTCGAATGAAATTTTATTGATGAAAATTTAGCCGTGTTAGTATAAAGAAAAATAATTGAAAACATATTGATCGAAATATTATTACTTTCTTAACTATTCTCAAATTGCACGCGTTAAAAATTAGGTTTGAATATCGATGTCAAGTATACATTTCATCAGTTCTTTTTATTGAGCAGTTTATCAAAAAGAACGTTTTCCCTTTTCCATTCACTGAAGCATGCTAATTTAAACCCAACTTTTTCAATGTAAGGAACGAAAGTGAAATATTCTTTCCTTATTTGCCGTTTAAAGTAAAAAGATATTTTAAAACAGCGCGAAAAAGCAATGCATTATGGAAGATAATGCTCGGTGGGAGCAAATCTATAGGAAAAAAGCAATTTTCCATTTCAGTGCTTTATGGAAATTCCTTCCCTGAGCAGTGTCTTTTATTTCCACAGGCTGCACATTTCTAACGTTATTCGCCACCCGTAACAAAAGCTTTAAAATCAAATGAACATAATAACAATAAAAAGTCTTTCACGTCTGAACGTGATTGGAATTTTCTGCTTAGTGCCATTTTATTGATTTCTCGGTATTGATCCGTATTCTTCCCGAATCTTTCCGAAATTTAGCTGTTAGAACATTGTTCTGACATTCTAAATTGACCCTGTGGTTAATGATGTTTTCATCGAGACGCGCTCTCTCTCACTTTCTTTCAATGGAATGATTGATTCCAAGTGTCATGAATGAACAGTTTTTTGACGCATTTTTAAGAATTTTCCACTTATTTTGTATGGTTTCTCTCATGGCATTCAGTATTCTAAACAGTCATCCATATGTTATTAAGAAATAAATAAATACCTTTGTGCAGAGAAGTAAATGGTAATCAACAACATTGTAATGCACAAAATTAGCAGATTACTGCATACGCGTGTTTCGAACCTTCAGGGAACCTCTTTTTCAATGTAAATAGGGAACTTTTCCGGATGTCTTTTCATCCAAAATCTCACTTTTTGCATTGATAAAGAGGTTCCATGAAGCCGCGAAACAAGTGTATGCAGTAATCTGCTAGTTTTGTGCGTTAAACGTTGTTGATTACCATTTACATATGTAATTAGTTCACTTAAGAAAAACAGTTAAATATAAACGAATCTCTTAAAGCTCAGAAAATGTGCTCAAAATAAGTCTTCTGAAATTACTGAATTTAAAATTGTTTTTATTGTCTTTTATTAAAAATGCTCTTGGTTGGTGGGACGAATTTTGAAATAGTTGCCAAAATCAAAAATGAGTAATAATTATTATAAAACTGGTTTTGAATAAAGTTTACATTTCGAAGTGTTAAAACTTGTTTAAAAGGTACTTTTTGCTAAAAAAATATTTTGAAGTTACTGTAGTTATACATTTTAAAATTTAATTTAAAAATTCTATTAAAAAGAATTTCGTATTTTTATTGCTTTGGGAATTTTTCATCACTTAATAAATAAAAGTAGAATAAAATTCTTCGGGCAAACCCCACCTTTCGACAGTACCCGTAAATTTCACTCCGTAATTGCTTTTAGGCATTTACTCCAGTATACTTTCTTCATTCTCGCCATAATCTGTTATCACAGCAACTTTTTAAAACATCTGGCCGGTACAAAAATGCAATTACTTTGCTTAGTGAGGAAAATCCAGTTTGAATGCTTACTTCAAAGGTGCTTAGTGAAAGATAATGTTGCGTATCTTTTTCCCGACGTAAAACAAATCATGCTGCTCGCATCCAAAACAACGATAAGAACTGAGGGGGGAAAGAACAAAATTTTGCCACCTGTACACATTGCGATTTCTTTATCTTTTTCTTTTAACAAATATTTAACAAATAGTTATAATAATGTTTTTCAACTTTTTTTTTTTTGATTCCCTCAAACATTTAAAAATAAACCTTCCCAATCTTAAAAATTAATGGATTTGTAGTTTTGTAGGGTTTTAAAGGGAAAAATTAAAGCTGAAAAGTATGCCTATTTTCCTATTAATTGAAGAGTTCCTTATTTGTTTAAATGCAATAAACATTATTTAAAGCAAAAGTGTAACATCAAATTTTATTCACTGTAATGCTCTTCCCTCCAATATTTATCTCTAATTTTTCAAGAAGAAAAGCCATAGAAATTTCATAATCAATTTACGATAATTTATTAGAGCAGAATTAGAATTAATGCCGAATAATTTACCTCAACACTAATTTGGAATAAAAATTTCAGACTCAGTTTCGAGAAATCTCTTTTTTAGTTCCCCGAAAAAGGCTTTCTGTAATTCTACTAAAAATATCTATTCTTCACTTAAAATTTGTTCTTTAACGCAATGTGCATCGCGAATTCTATTCTCACTCGAAAGGTATTCTGCCATTTTGAATGTAATTATTCCTTGCATCAAGAAGAAAATGAGAAAGGGTTAATCTGAAAGGGACTGCAAGTATACTCCAAGAATTTCGGCACATTAGAATGACATGTTTACATCGATTATAGCTAAAATATGTCAAATTAAAAATTTCGTCGGATCAGACAGAAACTTTTGACAAGTTTGATAGACTTTTCATAGCTAAAATTGCTTTTCATAATATAAATGCATAATTGATCGCAATGCTTTATTTGTTTCGAAATTTCTTGAAGGCTATCGGAAACTCAACTGAACAGTTTCACAATATTTTTCTCATTTTTAGTGAGTAATTTCGAGGAAGTAGGTACCGCCTCACGTCTTTTTCATTTAAATTATTTGCTACAACATTGCTAATTTTAAACATTCTTTAAAAGATAGAATTCTGAAACAAAGATTTGTTGAAACAGTGCTGATCCTTTGTTTTTTCATCCCCCCCCCCTCCGAGCAATGACAAAATGCTATTTTTCCTTACTTGACCGTTTTTGATGTTCCTTTGATTTTTCACATTACCATGACGACGAGAATGTGTCTAGCTCGTTGTTTTCAATATTTTTTAGAGAGAATAATTTTCGTCGTCATGGTTACAAATGGTTTGCGTTCGTTCATAGCTTAACTCAAGCAGATTGCATATTAAAAAACGATTTTTTGTGTAAAATCACGTTTTTTCAGGAAAAAAAAACACCTACCATAGATGAACTTAAACACCAAAACTTTACCTAAATTCAAATTTTCAGATTACTAATTCTCATCATTTAAGATTGATAAGAAATAAAAATATCTAACGGGATGATGCGCTGTAAGTGCAGTCGTTACGATAAGTGTATGGATGCAAATTGGCCATAATAACATAACTTATATTATTATTACCACATCCTTATTTGAAAAAAAATTATAGATATGCCTCGTATTACCTAATCTAGAAAATCACCTGTCATAATATGACGAGTGCGAGTTTCTTCTCCACTTCCATTCCATTACATTTGTAAAAACAAGAAACCCAACGAGTAGGGTCCTATTACAATTCGTGATTGCGAAAAACTTAATTTGAATTCAAGACTTCAAAATTCAACTGGGGCTGGGTACTGGATGTTTATGAAATGTCTTAAATTTAATATAGATTATTTAGCAATCAAGAATTGCTAATTGTCCTCACTTGATTGAAGCTCGTGTTCCGTGTCACTTTTGAGGTCCACCGGCCTCTGAGCGCGAGTGCTCCTCCCGAGCGATGTCGTCCATATCGCCCAGAATCGACTTCATTTACACCCAACCCTCTCGACTTTGCACAATCCCCTTTAGACGAAAAACAACGCTCAGCGCACAAAATCCACGATCCAGCCCTTGGTATTTGAATTTTGACGTCTTGAATTCAAATTATGCTTTTCGCAATTATGATTGCATTAGGAGCTATTTCTAGAAATCGAAGAAAGAAAAGAACTTTTGCGGTTCTGCTTCAGTTTTTTTTTAAACAAAATTTTGTGTCATTTACCTTACCTACCAAATGAGGTTTATGTTTTACAATTTGTTATTTGAAAACCTTTTCCAGTATGTCGCATATAGGCTGTTGGAGTACAGAATGAGGAAAAGCAATGTGTGAATGTTTATTTTCCTTGTTCTTGTATTGGAAACAATTCATGTTTTTTAGCCTACTTTCCCAGTAAAAGTCAGAGAAAGAAGAAAAAAGCATGAAAGAAGGCTTAATGCATCTTAAAAATATCCCGATAAACAAAAAAAGTCAAAAATAAATAAAATAATTAGATAAATATTGAAAAATTAAAAATTGGAAAGTAGGGTACTGAGATGGGGAAAAATGTCTGTCTGTCTGTCCCCTCCTAATAACTTTTGAATGAATAGTCCGATTCGAAATACTTTTTTTTGTTCGAAAGATCTCGGCGAGGACACCTCATTCCCATATTTCACTTTTTGATTTGAACTATTTTTTGTTCAATTTTGAACAGTTCAAAAAAAAACTTAACATTAGCGCCTACGGGGAAATTCAAGGCAATTCCGAACTGTGAGGCGAATTTGCTTCAAACAGGCTTTGTAGCAAAAAGATTTTGATGAAAAACTTGTATATAAAATATCTTTTTGATTTGAACAATTTTCCGTTCAGTTTTGAACAGTTCAAATCCCTTAACAATAGTGCCTACGGGGAAACTGAAAGTCAATGTAGATTCCGCACTTGATGGCGGATTTACTTCAAACAAATTTTGTTGGAAATAACTCTTGACGCCAAACTCCAGACTTCGACTCCGAGAATTTAGGGGCACTTGACTCCGATTCCGACTCCCGTGCCCGACAATTAATCGGACTCCGACTCCCCGACTTCGACTCTGACTCGTAGTTTTGGCAAAAAATTATACACGGACAAATGACTGACTCCGATTCTTAAATATTCGACTCCGACTCCTTTATCTCAAAATGAGATTGACTCCGACTCCGCAGCTATGGTTTTAACTGTGAAATAATTATTGTTGATATGACTTGTTTTTATTTTTACGCTAAAGTTACAATTTAGGTACTCAGTTTTTGGCGAATAAACTCGAAGTCATTTATGTTTCTACATTTAGATATGCGCAGACGATTTTTTTTTTTTTTTTGACAAAGAAAATTATTTCTTTAAAATGACATTTTATTGTGTTTTTTTTTTTTTTTTTTTTTTTTTTTTTTTTTTTACGCATCTAATTTTTTTAGATGAGTGAGGAATATTTTATTCCTAGAAATCAGCTTAAAGTATTTTAAAAATATGTTTGAAAAAATTTGCGATTTTAGATATTTTTGAGATTATTGATCAGGTGTTAGAAAGTAGTATGGGTATACGGGAAAGTAGGCTCGTCTAGTTCTAGACAGAACTTCTTGTTGCAATTCGTAAATGAGAAAAACATAATTTGAATTTAAGATGTCAAAATTTAAATTAATGCCATGGGATGAATGCTAGATATTGTGTGCTGGATTTTTTTTTTTTTTTTTTTTTTTAATCTGAAGATTTAAAAAGTTTAACAGTTCCTTTATTTATTTATTTACTGTTCTTTTGTTACTGTTAAAACTAATTTCCACGTTTTAAAAACACGAACCTTAAATTCAAATGTTTTTAAAATGACATTGCATTTCAAAGTATGCAGAATGTGTTAGTGATGATAAAATTGAGTAATCTCAAGATTTTTTTTCTTTATGTTCATTCTCCTTGGAATCGGGTAACTGTAATAACAGCACATATGCACGAACTTAGTGAAGCGTAAAACCGTGATAAATGCTATTCTACTTATAAGGCATGAACTAGCGTCATGAAACTTAACTGTATGTGCATAAAAATTTTCCGTATTTTAATAAAACATTTACAAAAAGAAAAGGAAAAGAATCATTTATCCACATTAATTTTATTTGGAAACGGTAAATAAGGCAATTAATAAAATTCTGTATAAGTCAGAAGAGTTGATGGGGCAAACTTTTTGACTTGCAAAGGAATAATGTGTCTAGTAATGAACTGCAATACACACATCCAAAGTATTGTACATATGTATGTTGTATGAGTAGTTAAACCGGCTGTAAGTGTTGTTTCATTGTCTTCAATTGCGCAGTGTTCTAAACTTTTCAGTATAGTATCCGAATTTTATTAACTCATAAGAGAAAAAACTAATATTATATGAATCATGTTTTGCTTAAAACTAACTTGAAAGAAAAATGTTAAAAAATCTGTTTTCAATACTTATTGTTATCATATTTGATTGATTGAAATCCTTTAGTTTTAGTGAAATTGTGTTTAAAATATGGAAAAGATAAAACTTAAGTATTAAAAAATTCTATTGGATGAAATTCGTTTATTAACAATGTTATATATAGATTTATGGAAATCGAAATTTCGGGGCCTGTGGTTTCCTGGAAAATGCGGCGTTAGCTTTGCGCCAAATTTAAGTGGGATAGCAGCGCAGGTTCCGGATATCGCACAGGGCAGGGCCTTGCAGTATTACTAAAGTATCCATGGCAACGAAAGTGCCAGCATAGAGAAATCATTAGGGTCCATCCGTCGCAATTGGCTGCTGATTTTGTATCTAAAATTAGAATAGTTCTTGGCATTTTTTGACATTTTAGCTTAGAAAATATGCTTCCATTTGAAATGTATTGTTCCTTCATTCCATTCATTGCTCCTAAAATAATCTGCTTATAAAAATTTGCTATCTTGTTGGAAAATAAAACGCGGGGTATAGGAGTGGTTCCGTTTGAAAAAAAATAATACGCATACAGTAGCGTACATGGACTTCGGTGCGCCCCCTCCCCCTCCCGCAAGATTTATAAGTGCACCCCCCCCCATAAGTTTTTTTTTTTTTTTTAATTTTAACGTATTGTTATTTTTTTCAGAGCGTTCGCCCTCATACCTCATGCGCTGCCCGGCGCTGTGGGGGAGCGCATGAAATATGTACGCCACTTATGTATATATTTTGATTGTTATAGTGTAATAATATGTAATTGTATGCAAACAACAATTTCTGTTGTTATGCATAAGTAGATCTAATTCGTTCTTTTTAGTTTTCTTATGTTTTTGATCGTTTAATTAAATCACTTTCGTAGTTAAAAAACACTTTACATACCCTACGCTTAAGGCTCTTGCGCCAAAAAAACCCAATAGAACCAACCAGATTTTCCCTAGGCCATTTGTTTGATGTGTCGAAATACTGATTAGAATAGCTCATTTGATTCTTTAAAATAACATTATAGAACACTACTAACTGCTTGCAACAAATTACAAGCATGCAGATAGTGTCATAGCAATGCTAAGACTACAAACCAAAGCATAGAAGTCTGTCATAGAGAAATAGTACACACTTTAAGAATAATAATATTGTTAGTTTCTGATAAAAGCAGTACATTCATTATCCATATCTTGCCTCCTCACCATAGTCCTTTGAAATTATGAAGACAACACGTTTATAATTCAATCAAGCACATTTATAAGTGCAAGATATTTGAGGCATTCCTTTTCTAAATTGATTCCCGTTCATACAAGCGGGACAAAGTAAAGGGGACAATTACTCAGTTCATTTTGTTTACTTATTCATTCATACATTAAACCACTTACTTATTCAAAAACTGATTCATTTACATTCTTTTATTTATTAATTCACTTATTTATTCACTCATTTATTTTTTCTATCTCATACATCAATGAATTAATCTATTTATTTATTCATTTATTGTTTTATTATTTGTACATTTACGAGAGGGTGGCAGAAAGCGGGTTGGTTTTCGAAGAACGCTCGAAAATTGTCGTTTCTGGATTTTTATCGCAACAATTTCGGTTTAATTTCCTAGCGGGTTTTTTGAACTTCAAAATAAAAAGTGATTTGTGTATTATTTCAAACCCGATATTTATTTATTAACAATTATTACAAACACTCGAAAAACCCGTTTTGCCCTACCAAGGAGCCCAAATCGGGTGAGCTTAACTAGTACTGGTTTGGTACTTTTGCCAATCAAATATGAAATTATAAATGATTAAAATAGTTGACTAGTTACCTGCCATTATGTAAAAATAAATAAAACAGTTGTACTTATCCAATTTAAAGTCAGCAAATTTGTTTATAAGACATAAAGAACTAATTGATTAAATTAGTAGACTAGCCATCCTAAAAAACAATTTTTTAAAGTTATACTTATCCTATTGAAATAGAAAATATATGTCAGCACACGAATCAAGAAAAAAATAAATATATGATTAAATCCTATACCTTCTCAGCCCCACCCGCTTGCCCTAAGGCACGTTTTTTATTTCAATAATCATAAATTTAAACGAGCTAATGTGTGCATCATATGACTTCCTTTTACTTCAATTTAATGTCATTTCACCATTACTGGCAATTTTAATGTGATTCAATAGTTTACTGTCTAAATATCGCCAACAGTGGTCAAAAACTCAAATTTGTCGCTAAGCTGGCGACAAAACTTGGCGACCAAAAGACTGGCGATATATCGCCAAATGTCCGCCAAATTATAACACCACTTGAGTTTACATCGAAATTAACAATGATTTAACCCCAAAAAGGGGCAAAAGACCCCTTTAGAATCACCCGAACGCAACCAAAAAGGGAGGTGCACAACTAGACCCCACTAGGAGTCTACGTACCAAATTTCAACTTTCTAGGACTTACCGTTCTTGAGTTATGCGACATACATACGCACATACGGACGTCACGAGAAAACTCGTTGTAATTAGCTCGGAAATCGTCAAAATGGATATTTCGCGTGTCTATACGTTCCTAGGTTTATTCACGTGTGGTCGAGTCGAAAAAAAAAGACTCAATGTTTTGTCAAAAAAAAAACTCGATTTTTGAGTGATTTTTTTTTCGTGAATACAATACTTCCTTTTTTACTTCTTTTTACAAAAAAGGAAGTATTGTATTCGCAAAAAAAAATTTCACTCAAAAATCGGCCTTAATTTCCATTTTCCCCCCCGAATAAATGTTGAGTTTTTTTTTCGATCCGATCGCACGCGGATATATGTCTAGGAACGTACACACACCCGAAATAACCATTTTGACGACCCCCGAGTTAATTACAACTAATTTTCTCGTGACGTCCGTATGTACGTATGCATGTGCGTATGTGTGTATGTGTGTACGTATCTCGCACAACTCAAAAACGGTATGTCCTAGAAAGTTGAAATTTGGTATGTAAACTCCTAGTGCATCTACTTGTGCATCATCGCTTTTAGTTGCATTCGGATGTTCCTAAGGGGGTCTTTTGCCCCTTTTTGGGGGGAAATCATAGTTCATTTCGATGTAAACTCAAGTTGTGTTATAATTTGTCAAACACTTGGCGATATATCGCCAAGCTTTTGGTCGCCAAGCTTTGTCGCCAACTTGGAGACAAATTTGGCGATTTTTTTTTTTTAAATTATTTTTTAAAATTTGGTTTCAGTTTGGCCACTGTTGGTGATATTTAGAGATTAAACAATTGAACCACATTAAAATTGACAATAATGGGAAAATGACATTAAACTGAACTAAAAGGAAGTCATGTGGTGCACACATCAGCTCGTTGTAAAAGGAAGTAAAAAGAAAGAAAAGAAATGACTAGCGTAGTTTGTAGGTGGATGGCGTCAGAATAACGTAATATTTTTGACAATAAAAAAAATAAGCTGGTCTTCGACTGATCACAAGTTACAAAACTTCATTTTTTTTTGTTGTTGTTTCGAAATGTGTCATTTTTTACTTCCTTTTTCAAAAAAGGATGTTTTGTATTCGTAAAAAAAATTTCACTCAAAAATCGGCCTTAATTTCTATTTTGCTCACCCTTGAATGAATGTTGAGTTTTTTTTCAACCCGACCACACGTGGATAGGTGCCTAATAACATATAGACCCCCGAAATATCCATTTTGACAATCCCCGAGGTAATTACAACGAGTTTTCTCGTGACGTCCGTATGTACGTATGTATGTGCGTATGTGAGTATGTATGTCGCATAACTCAAGAACGGTATGTCCGAGAAAGTTGAAATTTGGTACGTAGACTCCTAGTAGGGTCTAGTTGTGCACCTCCCCTTTTGGTTGCAATCGGGTGTTTCTAAAGGAGCCTTTTGCCCCTTTTGGGGGGAAATCATTGTTAATATCGATGCAAATTCAAGGACAAATTTGGCGATTTAAAAAAAAATATATATATATATATATATATTTCAAAATCTGGTTTTAATTTCGCCACTGTTCGAGAGTTAACTATTGAATCACATTAAAATTGCCAATAATGGGGAAATAACATTAAGTTGGTGCAAAAAGAAGTCATGTGATGCACACATCAGCTCGTTTTTTTTTTTTTTTTTAATTTTAATCCTGGTTGCGCCATGCCGCTTCACTGCTGCTTCTCTGTAACTGATTAAAACTCGGTGATGTTCATGTAAACACGACATACGTATGCATCGCCGCTTACACATTATGGGGGGGGGCGGGAGGCATACGAAAGCCTACCCGCTTTGGGCCACCCTCTCCCATTCGTTCAATCTTTAACATGCTCATTCATTTGATAAAAAATATTTATAATTAATGAAATTAAAAATATTTCGTTAGAAAAATCTTTAATTTTTAATTTATCCTATGAAAAAAAAGTAAAATCCCCCCCCCCCACTTGGCTCCCCTGTTTTTTTTTTTTTTTTTTTTTTTTTTGAGGGTACAAATTAATTGCCAAAAATTAAAAATAATGTTTTAATGCAAGTTGCATAAAAAATAAATTTTTTTCCTCTATGTTCTGTAATTTTTAAAGGAAATTTTCAATTCGTTCATTTTGAAAAACATAAGTTATCACTTTTTCCCACATTTCCCTACATAATGTTTAACGTGAGTCGTCATGAAATATGTTTTCTTTTTGTTCTTTGTGAAATTCACTATTTATTTCTTGATAGCATTTTCAAAACATAATTGTATTGCATATCAATCATTTGTTACTTCGTTCTGTTATTCAGAAAAGTTTTGTTCGCAAAATGCAATCGGGAATTTTAATACAGATGCGAGAGAAGAGAATAATGTGTGAAGTTTTCGACAGTGGGCTATTTTTATTCAAAGCTGAAACTTTTGAGACTTAATTTCTTCGTTAGAAGCTATGCATTGCGATAAAAGATACAAAAATTTGGTTTGAAAAAAGACCATTTTGTGTCAAAAAATTCTAAATCTAATGACATAAATTAATTTTGTTCAAAATACGTCCCGGATTCCTTTAAGGGGCAAAATCGGTGGCTTCTAAAAGTATCGTTGTATGGCCAGTCCTTTTCTAATCAAAGATTTTATAGAAAATTATTATTTTCATATGTTACAGGTTCTACTAATAAGTTTTCACTTTTAAATGACTTGATTATAATAATTTTAAATGATAGTTACACAAATATCATACAAGTTCTGATGCTTTAAGAAGACAGGTAATCTTTACTACAGGGTGGCGACAGATCAGGGAAATCAGGGAGATCAGGGAAAAGTCAGGGAACTTTATTAATCAGGGAAAAGTCAGGGAAATATCAGGGAAATTTGAAAAAATAACAAAATATCAGGGAAAATTGATTTTATGAAGAAAAAAAATTTTTTTTTTTTTTGCTTTACGAAATTAAGTACCCTAATTCCCTACGCATTTTCCGCCAATTATCTGTTTTTGAAAAAAAAAAAAGTAAAATTAATGAGGTGCGATTAAACGCTGCCGCATATTTGTACATCTTTTTTCCTCAACGTCATTGAATCTTACTTATTAACCACAGGATAAGCTTCCTAAGATTGCTTCTGTGTCTGTTAGGTTGTTTATTTTACCTAGCTTGAAATTTCCTTTTACGCTTCCAATGCTATGTAAAATAAACAACCATACAGGCAAAGAGGAAGCCTTCATTAATGCCTTAGCTCCTTTGCCTGTATTCCGTTGTCTCGAAGTAATTAGCATACAGTAATCATGATTTCAAGAAGAAATCTTTGATTTTCGTATTAATACTAGAAAAGCTTAAAAGTTATTACTTCCTCGCGTTTTAAATTTAATTGCTAAAATTGAACTTTCAATTAAAAGAACTTTTGTTTTTGCCGTTATACTATTTGTTGTCACCGCAGATTATAAAGGTTTTCTTTTCTTCAGATTTAAGTGATTCTTTAATTTTATAATCAAGTTTTATTCTTCTTTTATATATTTTAAAATTATCTTCTTTTTCTTTTTTTTTTTCTCTCATTTTCAAGTTCTTTCTTACGAAAGGAATCTAAGATTTTTTTTCGTTACATACTGAAATCATTTGAAATAGAGTGAACTTGTGCACTTAAGTAAATATCTTTATTTTTTTATTGTTAAAATGCTGTATTTATTCATTAAAATCTATGTTCTTGATTAGAGAAAAGCTCCCTATGAATGGATGCCAAATGGTTTCATCTGTTTTGCATAAATATCTCAATTAGTTATATAAGAATAACTACATTACTTCTATTATTTCACTATTACTTGTTATTCTTGCAACAATTATTATACTGTTTGAAAACTTAGTTCAAAATAATTTCAATTGCTTTTTAGTTCTATCATAAATACACATATGTTTTTAAGAGTAATTTTAATAGTTTCTTAAAATTCTTATGCTAAGTGGTTTCTGGAAGGAAAGTATTTTTTTTTTTTTTAAATTTTCTATAATCTTTCCATGTAGAAAAATTGAATATGCTGTTTTGTAGGCTTTTTTTCCCTAAAAAAATTGACTTGATATGTTTTTTTAACCATTTTATTAAAAAAGTAGCATCTTTTTAAAATATATCTTTAGTTCAACAACTTTACACAACTTAAAACGTTTAAAATACTGCATTTTATACAGACATACAATGGATTTCAAGTAGAGCAAAGAAAGAAAACCATTATCATTGGTAACGTAAGTCAGGGAAATTTGGTGAACTTAATCAGGGAAATCAGGGAAAAGTCAGGGAACTTTTTTTCACAGTTCCTGTCGCCACCCTGTACTAAATAATAAAGCTGAAAGTCTGGATGTCTGGATCTCTGTGACGCGCATAGCGCCTAGACTGTTCGGCCGATTTTCATGAAATTTGGTACAAAATTAGTTTGTAGCATGGAGGTGTGCACCTCGAAGCGATTTTCGAAAATTTGATTTTGTTCTTTTTATATTCCAATTTTAAGAAAATTTTACCGAGCAAATTATCCCAGCGTGGACGTATAAATTACAGAATTATCATAACGTGGAACCGTAACATAGGCAAGCAAATGAATATAGCAAATTGGATTAATCATCCATTATTTGTAGGCGAACCAAATGACCTTTTAATTTTTTACTACGGTCAAAGCTGTGCGGGTACCACTAGTATCGAAATAAAATTAAAGTTTTGACAAAAAAAAAAAAAAAAAAAGCCGAGCTACATTCAAGTTTATGAAAAGAGGGTTTTTGCAAAGTGAGCAGATTTTTTTTTTTGTTTTCACTGTTTATTTTGGAACTTGAAATGGAATCTAAGGCTTGCGTTTGAAAGCTTCCTTTTCACACTTGACGCAATTGGCTATCATTATATTCACTTCTGATTTGAACAACCTCATATTTTATATCCTTCTCATATTGCCCGTAGTGCAGAGGACCTGAATGGAAGTTGATTCAGGAAACGTAGTTGTTATGAAGCAGGAAATGATGTGCTTTGGGAAATCCTCTTCCCAAGTCAAACGCGTACGGTTATTACGAACAGTGAGTCGCGGTTAATTGCATTTCTTGTCAGAATGAGAAGTGTGGGACACAGCCAAACATGAAATGTAATTCTTTCTCTCTCTGGGAATTAAAAATTGCTATTTCATATTGAATCTCGTGAATTAAAATGTGATTCTCCTAACTTGCAATCATTAATTTAAAATATTTTATTTTTTTTAAAACTAAATCTTTTAAGGAAGAAGCTTGTTTTATATAAATGACGATGGAATTGTTTTTGTTGAATAGTAATACTCAGACTCACTCTGATGTATACTGCATCGACAAAAATTGTCAGTTTATATTTTTGACTCTCTTATCTTTTTTGTATCAGGATATATTTTTTTTCTTGTTTTTAAATTTCACGGGATTAATAAGTGACATAGTGACTTCGATGCGGAACTTTAATGCGTCAACTCTAGAATACGTTAACTCCGTATTTTATTTTAAAAACATTTTTCATTATTTTATTCTACAAACTCTTCGTGTAGATTTTCTGTGTCGATATCTTTAATTCTTTCTGATTAAAATGATACGAACTAATTGATAAAATCAACTTTGTTAAAGCACACATTTTCAATACTCCTGTTTGCAAGCATTTCGGTGTTACGATTAGACTATTTTTCAACGCAAAAAATATTTTGGCAACTAAGGAATGGTCATCAAAGAAGTGTTTTCGGTTCAAAACTTTGTCCTTACAACTGCAGGTTAGCATTGGAACTCAAAACTTATTTGTGTTGAAAAAAAAAGTATTTATTTACTTTGTTTTATTATTTAAATTCATTGATTCATTATTATTTGTTCCTCGCCTTCTTAGATGAAAGCTGGGCCAGACTTCTTAACTGCAATTTTCTTTAAAAAATGCTTTTTCGCTCTATCCCATTTTCAAACTTGTGCAAATAAAAGGTAAACAACTCTTATAGAAATATAACTTACGTGTGTTTGTCATAAAAATATATTCTGTGAGTAATTCGTCTTCTGAAGAAGGAATAGATTTTTTTTTTTTTTTTGCAAATAACTTTTAGATTTGTTAATTTTGCAAGTGCGTGTATCTTGACTTATATTTGTTCTGTGTATCAAAAAAGTATGTCAGTATTTGGAAATTTTGTGATAACATTCTTATTCTTAACCGAGCATATGAGTTTTCAGCATTATGAAAATTGCAGGAAGGCTAGTTTAATGGCATTTAAATTTTCTCCCACATCTGGTAATTGTATTAACCTCCAATGGTCTTTTTTTTTAATCTCTGGTGTTGTCACAAATCCCCAATATCTCCCATCAATAATTTAGCCGTTGCTAAGGGCGTTGACCAGTTCTCCTCACTGCAAACAGAAACGTAAAACGAAATCCCTCTGCACTTAGCTTAGCTGTCACTCCTTCCCCCGAAAGCGCTCGGCGTTTTGAATCCTGCTGTGGGTTCGAGCGGGTGTCATTTCGTCTCTCCAGAGTAGCGGGATCTAAAAATGATCCCACCCTTGTTGGTGCGCTTTTACTCTATATTACGAGCAACGGTTGGGGAAGCGCTGACGAGGGTGGATGGCATGATTCACGTCCCTCTATTAATAGCAGCCGAGTTAGCCAGTGACGGTATTCGTTTGGATACGTATTCCTGATCCTACCTCATCATCTGTCTGTGAATCCCTCATTGTGTTGGTCCCTTTTTTTTTTCGGTTTCCCCCCTTGCCTTCCGTAAATGTCACGGAGCCTCCTTTTGCTTACGAAATTCCTATGCTTTTCAGTGATGCGTAGGAATAACTGCGTGCGCAGCGCCGATTATTCCGGATTCGGATGTCGGATGAGAGAAGACGAGTTTCCTTGGGGAGGGGAAGGGAGCTGTGTGTGCGTTAAGTTGACGCTCTAGCAGCTAATCGATGGGAATACGTTTAGAAGCTGTATTTAAAGTTCCACTCTTGCGAATACATTAGTTCAATTGTTTGACAAAAATGGATGCTGGTTTGACGAAATATCAATGATTTGCATACATTATTTGGAAACGCATCACTTTTTTTTTTCTTTTTTTTTTTTTGAGTTCCAATGAAAATCCTGCATTTCAACTAAAATGAAGTGGGGCAAACTTTACTGGATACTGTTGGAACGTCGATTTAATCAGGAGTCGATTCAAAAGCAAATTGGGTTCTCTTTGCGGCTCTTTCACAAAATTATGTATCGCAAAATCGACAGAAAAATTACGTGTCTTAAAATTAGAGTTTTCAAAATATTTCATTTGTAAAACAGTTCTTTAATCTAAGCTGAAACAATTTGTCTTAAATCAAAATATCAGTTCAAAAAAAAAAAAAAAAGCTTCCAACTTTCAAGTCATTCCCAGTGAAGACCTTTATTGCAAAGCGATTTCAGATTAAACTTGTGATAAGCTAACTCATGCTCTATACCACCTGACATAATTCTTTTCACACAACTTTTTTGATAGAAAAACGTCAAAAAAAATTTTTTTGTTCACAAATTTTTTTTTCGATATTATTCATCAAATGCTTGAATTATAATGCTATTTAACCAATAGAATTTTATTCCTGACTATTGTTCCGAAGCCCCCCACCCCACCCTGCCGAATAAGTCCCTCTGCTCTTCATTTATTGAATCACAGCTTTTATTTATTGTATGGCAACAGTGTTTTGATATTCAAAACGCTCAGCGTATTCGCAATTAAAATAAACTATAGGAGACGCTGCACTGGCGCCAAAAGAGGTAAAACCAAGATCGACACACTTACGTAAGATATGACCTGTCCAATGAAACATCTGCCTTGTCCGCGCAAAATTGAAACATTTTACCTCTTTGGCTAATATCTTAAATCACCTCTAGGTGGCTTATTTAAACTCTGAAACTGGGAATTTAGTTGCTACGGACTGATTCCAGCAGGGCTGCGGAGTCGGAGCAAAAGTGACCGCTTCCGACTCCTTTACCTTAAAATCAGTCTGACTCCTACTCTTGGAGCGATCAAATAGTTCTTCAGCTAGTAATATTGCCCAGATATCGATAGCTGGAGAAATCGAGATAGGCCTTGCGGTGAAAATTGCGTACGGATTTAAGTTCAACCTTCAACTTTTTGCGAGTTAAAGCAATTATTATTCTTTATTTCCAATTAAATTCACTTTGAGAAAATTTCATCTTATGTAGAACCTTAGCGTTTTCGAAGTTATGTGAATTTTTTTTCGTGAACTCAGGGTAACAAATCCCTGTAAACAGACGTCGTGTGAACTAATATTCTGCATAATAACAGAATTAAAAAAAAAAAAAAAATAAGCACTTTCATAGCGCACTCAAAAGGACAAAATAACCTTTCTGGGTCAGAAAGGACAATTTAAGCATTCCTGTAGTTTTCGAAAATTCCAAGAAAATGACACCACAAACGAAGAAAAGTGCGGCTCAAGTCATGAAGAGAATTTCTTATCATTATCTAGCTTTCAATCATGAATTTGAGTGTTCAAACATGCATATTTTTTTTAACGGGAACGTTTGGTTTGAAATGATTAGAACCGCACTTTTCTTCGTTTGTGGTGTCATTTTCTTGGAATTTTCGAAAACTACAAAAATGCTTAAGTTGTCCTTTCTGACCCAGAAAGGTTATTTTGTTCTTTTGAGTGCGCTATGAAAAGTGCTTAGTATTTTTTTTTTAATTCTGTTATTTTATTCTTTTTAGTGTGAATGTATTTCAGAAATAGAATTATTTTACCGTGACGAAACTTCACCTTATTTTTTCATATAAATGCTGGGTACTTAAAGGGAAAAAACTATATATGTGTCTAAAACTTTAAGCAGTTGCACTAAAATTTAATCCTTGTTCCTCTCTAGGGATTTATGCTTGCTAATTTCATTCATCCTTGCTTCCGAAAAGCCTTGATTCAAAATTTTCATTATGATTGCTTTTAACATTTCTGTTTCAAGGCAACAAAATTTGTAACAATGGGTTTTATATTTAAACATTTAATGGGAAAATTGCATGAAATTTGCTACTTTCCATCCTAACCGAAATATTAATTTTACTTCAGAATTTTAACTTTTCAGCGTTAAGTTGTACCTTATGATTAAGAAAATCATTTAGTGAAATCCAGAAGTCTCTAAGTGATCTAGTTGCTGAAATATAAGCAAAACCAGGCCTCAGAGTACTCCGTGACAATCAGGCCAAGTATAATAAAAGTGCTTAAAAATGTGTAAAATGACATATTCCTTGATAATCGTTATTTTTTAATTATTTGGTAACCATTTCTCGTGCTAAGTTTTATAGTGCGAAGACTGCAGTTTCACTCTTGTTTGATATTATCAGTCTAGAGTCTTCTCTTTGAAGCTGAGATTCCCGTCACACTGGTAACTAAAATCCTTGTAGCACACCATTGTGATGGTAATCGCATAAGTGTGAAGATAATCTCAGGTTCAATGGCACGACATTTGTCTCCAGCTTCTTTACTGCTATTTCTGACTAATAAATCTGTAATCTACTATAATAAAATCTGACTTCTCAAACTTGAAATGGCAACACCACTTGTATGTTTGTATGTATGTATGTATGAATGAATGAATGAATAAATGTATGTATGTATGTAATGTCATTCTAACTTTTTGAGAACGGTAGGGATTTGAAGTTCAAACCAGATATCGAAAAATTCGTATTTCGGGTATCATGCTTAGCCAACTTGCATCTTCGTATGACTTTAACTAGCGAAAATATTAATTAAAAACGTCGGGGTTCTCTACTGTTTTCTCCCTTTTTCCTCCTCGGGAACCCTTTCTCCACGACGTTGCAACACTGGAGGCATGTTGCCAATTATTCCTTGTTCTGCGTCGAACGAAAGTATGTTGAGTCGACACCTGCCAATAGAGCGAAAGTGAATTAAGTAACGCGCCTTTTTTGATCCGATTATTATTTTATTTTATTTATTTATTTATTTATTTATTTATTTTTTGTTTTGTTTTCTTTTGAAGGATTGTAATTTAAGACGCGTTTTTTGATGCGAGGTTTTTTTTTTTTTTTTTTTTGTTTATCTTTTTCCATTGAAAGAATGAGTTTACACCCCGTCAACTAAATTTTTGATCTCTAATTTAAGCTACTTTAGACGGCAAGTAGGGGGCGAAGCCCGCGAAGTACATGACCGAAGGCGCTGTACTTTGCTGGAAAAGAGTTGTGCACCATCCCGCCGCAAACAACTAGTAAGAGTAAAACAGCTGTATTTGGATGTCGTAAGCAACAAGCGAGCTGTCGGTATAGGGTTGTAGTTCTGCCTTAGATTATATTTAAGATTAGATTATACTTGCTCAATTTTGTGCATAATGATAATTTTCGATGAGTTACCTTTCGTGAATTTATTTATCTTACTACTATTATATATGCGAAAGTTTATTTGTATGGATGTATGGATGTATGTTACTCTTTCAAGCAAAAACTACTGAACGGATTTTGATGAAACTTTACAATCATATAGCTTATGCATCAGAATAACACAGAGGGTAGTTTTCGTCCCGTTATGGGGCGCAAAACCCCCTTAGGGGACCAATAAAATACAATTTTCGTATAAATTCTCTAATATAGGGATGAAAAAATACTTGCACATTTTTACATTATATGTCCACCGAAAGCTCTGATTTTTCTGCTGAAGATGGCACCTATTCGAAATTTCTAAGTAAAATAAAAAACGAGTTATGAGCTTTTTAGTTCCATGTTCGAAGGCTTTCCTAAACTCAATACAGTATTTAGTGTATCATCTCAACTCCCTGTCGATAGCGACAATTGTTGAATTGTTGACTATCTTTGCTTTTGCGTGACTG
Source organism: Uloborus diversus (assembly GCF_026930045.1). NCBI lineage: Eukaryota > Metazoa > Arthropoda > Arachnida > Araneae > Uloboridae > Uloborus > Uloborus diversus. Next base: position 158,956,178 of record NC_072731.1, on the reverse strand, counting down.
TTCAAGGCTTTTCTCAAGTCAAATCTTGAAGTAAGATTTTTGCACAAGATTGGCAAATAATATATGATTTGGCTGATCATTTTCCATTTAAACGGAACTTTAATGTAATTAATGGTTTTTGTTATTATTCATGCTGATTGAACACTTACTCATTATCCAATCAACCAGCAGATCGCCAAAATTTTTGCAGAAGATTTCCGTAGCTGATGCATTTGGCAGTTTTTTTCAACGTCGCTGTTTTTGAAGCCGAAGACTACGTCATAATGTTTCTCAGCTTTCATCATGTAAATAAAATATCTCCAATCAAAGAATCTTTAAAAAACTTTCTTTACTGTGTTAAATAATCCAGCAACTAAATTAGGCAAATCCATAAACAGAACAAAAACTTTTATTAATTTTCCTTTTTGCACAATTTTAAACAATCGCCAAATTTTACTACTTATTTTGGAAACATTTCGGATGAAACTGTTTAGCACCATTTTATGGTGATCTAAAGTATCTCAGCACCTGGCGATAATATCTTTGTAACGAAAATTAATATCATATCGTTTTACAAAGTAAGGAAAGAAGGAGGGAGCATCATCGAAGGTATCCCAAAACGATTCCCGCAAATTCGGTAAAATCGCACCAAGAGCCCACAATGATTGAAATTTCCCAAAATAACTAAAGCAAGTATAAGGGGATTACGAGCAACTTCAATAGCAATATAGAGAAGGTTTTAAACTCCATGTAAAAAAAAAAAAAAGTATCAGGAGATTAATCTTTTTAAACATAAGAAGAATAATTTCATGTTTTGGAAATTTGTATATGCTTAAATCTAGTGCTTTCGTTTCTAAATCAATACTATTTTGTTCTTTATACTTATTGCTATTTTACTTTTATGGATAAGGAAGAAACTCGATTTTTAATCACGTCAAAAAGATGTGTTTTAAATTATTTCACTTAAACCAGAAAACAAAAGCAAGTAACGATTTTTTCTCATAATTATTACTGACCCAAGCAACGCCGGGTATTTTTGCTAGTTTTCGATAATTTGCTTCACATAATTATTGAAGTAATGTTTTTGTGATATGGGATCTGCGAAAAGTAAACACATGCCGTATAATTTACGATGTCATTTTTTTTATTTTTTCTTGAGATTACATATACTGAATTTTGCTCGTATACGACGATTACACGACTAACTTTTCTCCCTCATTTTGTATGGAAAATGTTTTCCTGAAACTGATTTTTGTGTTAAAGTTTTGTTTTCGACTTTTTTTAACTGTCTTGCACTTCATGTATTATTATTTTTTTTTTTTTTTCAATCTCGTTTTCAGCACTTTCATCTCAAAATTCAACCTTATACAACATATATCTACTATATTTTGTACATACAACATATGTATGTAACATATGTAAATAGTTTATACAGTATAGTTTTTCAACTCCTTCTAACATTTATTACCTTACTAATATTTATTACCTTTTTCCAAACTCTTTCAATTATGACTCATAGTAATCAGCTACGTTTTAACGGACAAAATTAGCAGATGATTGCGTACACGTGTTTCGGAGTGACAGGGAATCCTTTTTTCAATACAAATCAGTGGGCTTTTGGGTGTAACCGGATGTCTTTACATCCAAAAACTCACTACTTTCTTTGCATTGAAAAAGGAGTTCCTTGTAACTCCGAAACACATGTATGCTTGCAGTAATCTGCTAATTTTGTGCGTTAAAATGTTGTTGATTACTATTTACCTCTTTGCACAAAGGTATTTATTTATTTCTCATTGCCTTCTATTTAAAAACTGAACACAACTACATTTCTATGAAACGCGTTACCTGTAATTTTGTGATGAAGGCATTGTAAGGGTCTCGATTATTTATTCACGCATTCTTTTTTTCCATTCGAAGGTTCGACTTCCATTGTAGTTATGTACCCTTGGCCCATCTCAGGCTTGTTCTAATTTTATTGTTTTACGATTGCGCCATTTTATATGCACGTCTTATTGTTCGTTTAGCTGATATTGCTGTTTTTTCCCGCCAGATTCCTTGGCTCCGTGTCGCACTTTTCATCCATAGTTAATTAAAAGACTCTGACGTTGGAAATTTGCCAGTTGAAACGTATTTGTGTTTGCAGCAGAAAGGGTTTGAGGGAGAGAAAAAAAAACGTTAATGTCCTTGTGTGCATTTATAACTTACGTTTCAGTATTTAGTACCTAAATTTGTTTCTGTCCCAAAAATAAGATACATGTGCGATCTCATGGTGATTTGATCGTTCTCATTAGAATTGTGTGGCAAAAGATTCCAAGTTTTAACATTAGATTGCAAAAATGATCGGCTTTTCATCACAGAAGTGAAGCAAGTGGGTGAAAATCTTCCTCAACTCTACGATTTTTTCCTTTTTGTGCTTTTTGCTCTATAAAATTTAATCTCTTGGTAGATCCTTCGAAAAACGTCAAAATCCGCCCCCTCCCTGCACCCTAAAAGTGTAAATTTCGAAAGGAAACGTGTGATTTTCCAAAAATCTTAGAGAAAAATGTTTGGGTTTTCAAAGTTGCTAATTTTATTATCCGCCGATTTTATTACAGACCACTTTTAACCCTGTGAAGAACAATGAAGCATACATGAAATACTTCGCCAAGCTCAGTCAATTCCAGCCGAGGATTGCAGTTTCGTGCTTATTAGCACTCATCAGCCCAGCATAAGAGTGACTGAGCTGGAGGTGGAAAACCTCTTACGGAAGCCTAGAGTGCCAAACAAACTGGTAGCTAATGCAGAATTAGCACTGACCAGACGAATGACCGAAACAATGGTTTGGTTCAACTCGAATATTGAAGGCAAGGCATGTATATTCAGTAAGTTAACGCCCTTATAGCCAGGGCTAAGGCTGAAATACACCGCCAGCTCAGTCAATTCCCGCCGAGGACTGCAGTTTCGTGCTGATTACCACTCATCAGCCCGGCATAGGAGTGACTGAGCTGGAGGTGGAAACCTCTTACGGAAGCCTAGAGTGCCAAACAAACTGGTAGCTAATGCAGAATTAGCACTGACCAGACGAGTGACCGAAACAATGGTTCGGTTCAGCTCGAATATTGAAGGCAAGGCATGTATATTCAGTAAGTTACCGCTCTATAGCCAAGGCTAAGGCAGAAATACACCGCCAGCTCAGTCAATTCCCGCCGAGGACTGCAGTTTCGTGCTTATTAGCACTCATCAGCTCGGCATAGAAGTGACTGAGCTGGAGGTGGAAAACCTCTTAAGGAAGGCTTGAGTGCCAAATATCTTAAACAACAAAACTTAGCCCTGGCTATAGGGCGGTAACTTACTGAATATAATGAAGCATAAGCAATGAAATATAACAGCGTTTTCTCAATGTAAGAATGAAGGCTTTCGCGGCCGGTGTCGATAACGTTGTGAGATTCTGGGCTGTTGTGCCGTGGTCTGAGTGTTGTTTCCCCAAACGTTTCGACCGCATCTGCGGCGGTCATCTTCATTGTTTACATAGTCGAAGCTTCCAGGGAAGCGACTTCCTAGCAACTGATGCAGATTTCGAAGTGTTGTCACTATTTATGTGGGAAGAGCTTGCTTTTCCTTCGTTTTGGGCCGGGATTGGCAACGAAATTTAAATACCATAACAGCAGAGACTCGCTAAACTTGGTTTTGAAAATTCAACTTTCATCATTGAAGCCGAATGTTTGACGTAAGTGCAATCTAATAAAAAGAAAAAAGTATCAAAACGTCAATATTTTGTAAACAATTATTTTTGAATTTTTACTAATAATAAGATACTGATTTCTCCAACACATGAAAAAATATAATTTGTAAATAATTTGCATTCGATAATTTCTAGATCGATTAATGAAATTTATATTCGATTTATAAATCAAATGTAAAATTTACTCAACTGCATTCCGAATTTTTTTTTCTTTTCGATAATTTATTTTAAGTCAAATTTAAACTTAAACTTAAGGACAACAAATGTCCCATAACGGTCCATAAAAAGTTTGAAAGAGAATTCGAATAGTTTTACATGTATTGCAGTGCAAGTCTTTTTTTTTTTTTTTTCAAAATTTTAAACAACTCTTGAGCGAGCGAGAATTGCAATCTTTTCTGCAACTCCAGTGCTTACATCAAAATAAAAAAGAAAGAAATTCATTTGTACGAGATAAACAACATTAAAATGCATAAATTAGCAGAAAATGTTAACACGTGTTCCGGGGTTTCAAGGAACCCCCTTTTCAATGTATAAAGGCTTGTTATAGATGTCAAGTCAATATCTGTAAGCCCACACCTTTTTACATTGAGAAAGAGGCTATTCAAAGTCTTGAAACACATGCTAGTAAATTTTTGGGATGCAAGTGGCAAAATTAAAAACTTTATCAATTAATGGCTTTGATTTAAATTTTAACAAAAAGTTATATTTTCCATTCGACTTGATTCAATGTGCTCAGTGCGCATCAAGAATAAACTCCTTGAATAACATGAAATCATATTAGCTATTATCTCTACATAGTATAAAATGAAGTGTCCAAAAAGCGTCTGTTTGTTTGAACTCGCAAAACTCGAGAACTACCCGGCCGATTTCGCTGAAATTTTCACAATTTGTTCCTTTTAGTCCTGAGAAGGTTTGCAGACCAGTTCGAAAACAATTCGATAAATAGTTCTTTTTTTATTCCAATTTAGGCCCAATTTTCACATAAATTCCCAAATATGGGGGTGAAAAATTACTCGCAATTAGTAATATTATATATCGTTGGAAAGGGAAGAATTTTCCGCGTTCTACGCAATTTGTTCCAACGCTCTAACTTAATTGCGGCGGGAGTTCTTTACGTTTTTAGCTCGAATTTGTTTAGGCTTAGCTGAAATTTAGGCACCATTTTCTTCATTAAATTTATCAATAAAAAGCGAAGGAATTGTCCCGCAGTTTTCTTTTTGACACCATTGAAAAGAGCTACCTTTTTTACTCCAGATCTAACTCGACCTATGGTCGGAAGTTTAACCCTCTATCTCCATTAGAAAAAAAGTTGCAAGCGAATTAAATGAAGTTCAAAAATCTGTTCTCTATTCAAGTTTTCAACCATTTTATTTTGCGTTTCCACGGTAACGCTTTTTGAATCCATTATTTCCATCTTTCTCATTTTCAATTCTGAAACTTATTTTATTTTGTGTTTCCATGGTTACGCTTTTTAAATCCATCTTTCTCATTTTATTTTAATTTAAAAGTATTTTAATATCTGTCGTCATTGCTTGGAGGGGAAATTTTGCATGATGATTTTTTTTCTTTTATTTATGCCTGATTGTTGAATATGCGTCACTTGACACAATTTTTGTTTTCAAAATAGACCGGGCAAAGCCGGGCAACGCAGCTAGTTATTGCTATTATTGTTATAATTTTGATAAAACTATAAATTTCTTGTAATGGTGCTTTTTGATTTGAAATATAATGTTCTGGAGCAGCGTTTATATTGAAAATAGTAACATTTGTGAAATAGCGTATACATTCATCAAAGCTAATGATTTGATGTTTGAACGTTACTTTTCATTGTTATTATTTTCACGTGCTGTTTTCTATCTCTATTATGGCTTTTTACTTCCATGATTTATGTATCATTAAAAGCCAATGTTTCTCCAGAAGTTCTGTTCTATTTTTCGTTATCATAAATTGTTATTTTCATCATGACGAATTTTCTAGTTTCCAAAGAACAATTCATTTTGCAAAGCAACATCTTTTGTTGCATCATTTGTTGCATTAATATTTCCTCAGAGATGCATCAATGTTTTATTTGCTATATTCGATGTTGAAAGTCGATCTGTAATAAAAAGTAAAATTAACTTTTTAATGCTTTATTATTATTTTTTATGAAAGAAACATGTTGCTGAATTTATAAGTTAATAGTAAAATTTTGAAACAACTTTAAATTTTACTCTAATTTTAATGATATGAAATAATTGTAATTATTAATGATAAAATATTATTCCTACAATTTCGGATAGTAAAAATTGGGTTTTTTTTTTATTTAATTTATCTATTTTTTTAAATTAAATGACTAAAACTTTGAAACAGAATATCAGCGAAGATAAAGCGCAGTATCTGCAGAAACAAATTTTTAAGATATTTGATGAAACTCATTTTGGATTCTATGCCAACAATAGGGAAATCTTGAAATTTCACGTTTTTACTTGCTTTATTTTCAGCTGAAACCAAATAAGCAAACACGTACAATAAAGCTGATGTACAATCGGTGACAAAAATGCAACAACAACAACAACAACAACCAAAAAGAAAAGAAAGAAAAAAAAAGAAAGAAACAAAATGAAAAAATTTGCAGATACTGCGCTTTATTTTCCCAAAGCAGAATACTTCATAATATTTCGCATAAATTCTTAATCAATGAATCCAGTAAACTTATTTTCACTGTTTCTTTTTTTTTTAAATTAGCACTAGTATATTCCGAAGCCGCTCTGCATCTAAAGCTAGCAGTTTGGTAGATGAAGTTGGAATTGATTTCAAATAAAATATGAAAATGAATTTTAAAATCGGAAATAAAATAAATGAAAACGAGCTGATGTGGGCATCACATGACTTCCTTTTACACCAATTTAAAGTTATTTTCCCATTATTGACAATTTTAATGTGATTTAATAGTTAACCCTCTAAATATCACCAACAACGACCAAATTGAAACCAGATTTTAAAAAAAAAATCGCCAAATTTGTCGCCAAGTTGGCGATTGCCAAGTGTTTGCATAAATTATAACCCCACTTGAGTTTGCATTGAAATTAACATTGATTTCCCCCTAAAAAGGTGTAAAAGACCCCTTTTGGAACATCCGATTGCAACCAAAAAAGGAGGTGCACAACTAGACCCCACTAGGAGTCTACGTACCAAATTTCAACTTTCTAGGACATACCGTTCTTGAGTTATGCGACATACATACGCACATACATACATACGTACATACGGACGTCACGAGAAAAGTCGTTTTAATTAACTCAGGGAATGTCAAAATCTATATTTCGGGTGTCTATATGTTCTTAGGCACTTATCCGCGTGTGGTCGGGTTGAAAAAAAAACTCAACATTCATTCGGGGGTGAGCAAAATGAAAATAAGGGCGATTTTTGAGTGGAAATTTTTTCGCGAATACCATATACTTCTTTTTTTGTAAAAGGAAGTAACAATGATCAGTTCCACTAACAATATATAATGCAGGTGAGAAAGAAATCTCATTGTCCAGAAATTATAAACTTCAGCAACACTCCACCGTTTAGTTAAGATCGCAAACCTAGTTCCTCCATCAAAAGCGTACAATTTGTAATAGAAAGTAAGGTGCATGTTCTATTTTTAGAACTCGGTCTGCTCTCCGTCGTCCAAAAGGGTTGCCGCGCATCTGGGAGGGACTTGGGTCGATTGAGCACGTGATTCCTATAATTTTAGAGGACTCAATTCGGCGGGTTTCTCGTTTACACTTTTAGGGTTGAAGGAGAGGTATTAAGTTTCTTCTTTGAAAGTAAAAATTGGGATTCTCGTGTACTTTGAAATTTCTGTGAGAAATGACTATTAAAATATAAATTAATCATTGGGGAAATTTTGTAGCACATTTTTACTGTTGCATTTATTTAATTTGTCTCACTTTCGTGCTTTTTTTAAAACTAAAAGCAACTGGAGCGCATAAGTTTTTTTTTTTTTTTTAAGAATTTCGTTTGGCCAAAACCCGTTCAACCGAAGTCGATTTCATTGTTTTTTTGTTTTCTTTCGTAAATAAAAGAGGCAGCAATCCCTGCTGCGGATAGCCAGTTATCCGTACATTTCTATAAAAAAAATTTCCCACACCTACCAGCAAATTTTTGGAACAGTGTAAATTCTAAACGCAAATTAAATTTAAAAGCGATTGAATGGGAAAGAAAGTTTGGTTTTATTGAACATTTTTTAAAACTTTGTACACATGTTCAAAATTAACGGTACTATTAATAACATGATAAAGTTTACTACATTGTTTTATAATACATTGTTGTACAAATGTTTTATTGGTTAAAGTTAAATATATTTTCAGGTTGAACAAAGGTTAAAGTACGTATAATATGAAATTTAGATCACATTTTTCTGATTTGTGTAACATTTATCTCGCATATTTGTGTTTTAAGAGACATATATTAAAACTCCACATTTAGTAATTGCTTTGCGTGTGTGCACGTTAAAACCCAGAGATAAAGTTTCTGTGGTCTTCTGATGGCCATTTTTTACACCCTCTTTTTTTTCCGAAATTTTCGATTAACCAAAGAGGGTCTGATCCTGACTACTTCGGCTAATCGAGGCTCTACTCTAAATAAGATTGTTAAAATCGTTATATTATCACTCGCATAAAAATAAAGTTTTCTATTTTCCGTTCGATTCATTCTATCTCTTTCTGAACAAAAATGTGTCCCAACATGACCCTTTTTTTCACTGGATTTTTAAAAAAATCATACCACTCCCCTACCCCTTTCTTTAAGAAGCTCGATTTTATCATCTTGGAGTTATCAATTAATTGCAGCTATTTTTTAGTACATAGACTGTTAGCTTTTTATTTATTTATTTTTGTTTTGAAATTTTGCTTCTTTTGTTGCGATGAAGGCAAAATTTTAGCATAAAACGGAAGTGATGAAGCGGAGTTCAAATGAAAGTGACGTCATAAATTGGCGACAACTTTCACAACGATATCTCACCAAATTTGGTGCCAAAAAGGATATGACAAATCCAGTGGCAATGTTAGCAATAGTTAACGAGGTTTCTTCGTAGATCTTCAGGTTAAACTATTTTTGAGATTTTTGTCGGTGACTTAAAAAGTATAAATGGGGAATGCAACGGCCTACCTTTCCCCCTCCCTCAACTTAGTGCTAAGAACTGAAGCAATTTAACGACAGAGATCACAGCCACTGGAACCTGATCCTAGTTTGGGTGCGGAGTTTAAAATTGGATTGCGACTTGCAATCACTTCTGTGTATGAAAAAGATTTTGCATTCATAACTGAATTTCCCTTAGAGATTATTAAAATTTTGAAACTAAAATAAATTTCTTTGAAAGTTAGTGGGAGGTACCTGGCGATGCTCTGCAACGCTCTGTAAGGAGTTGAAAAGACTATCACCCGAACATGTTTGATCCTTTTTTTTTTCTTTTAACAAACGATTATACTTGTCAGAAATGTTAACTAAATCCCAACAAATAAGAGGTTGACTTAAGTTGTCCCGCACGTGACACTAGCAAAGTTTTTTTTCAAGCAATTAAGTACGAAACGAAGTTGTTAGTTTAGTCCTTCACAATTTCAATTAAATCAAAAACTGTCAATTTGATGAGCGAGAATCATGGGCAGAAGTCACAGTAGCATTACATGTATTGAGACAAAGTTATGATATACTTGTGAAACAAAATTATTGTTCTGCACTACTAGCATCATTTTCCCTCAACGCCGTGGTTCGCCTTCTAATTTTGTTATTATATACTCTTGTTATATTTTTGTTACCCTTTTATTTTCATCTTTTTGTTTCACTTTTTGCGATTATTCTATCTACTTATAAAATATTTTAATTAATTACACAATTCATATTTCAGCTGTCAGATTGAGTTTTGGTACTATTATTTCTTAATTTTTAAATGGCTTTAGGGCAATTCCATGATATCGGACGTAAAAAATGAAGAAGAATTTCTCTGTCTTAATTCCATTTACCAAACATAAATTGATCCAAATTGATTAAATTTATTTTCAAAGTACTTACTATGTCCCACTGAATAAAAAATCATATAAGTTTTTCAAAATAGATCTCTAAAGTATAAATTTAAAAAAATTAAAGAGTTGGTGTCGGACGTATACACACAAATAGTAAAATTGATTGTTCACTTAAAAATTATTAAAAGTCTGTGAATTGACTCACATTTTAATTTTAAAAACAGCTTAATTCTTAAATATGCTTATTATTGAAACATATTTCAGTTTTCAAATGAATATTATAAAGAATAAAATTATTTAAAAAATATTTTTCGCTTGGTGTCGGCCGTAAATTTTAAGTGTCGGACGTAAATTGTTCATATTGGACTTAAACTATTGCTCTTAAATGCAAATACATAACAATGATTACAGTTATACAATATGTATATTACAGGTTACATATACTGAAACAAAATTTACCAACTAAATTCAGAAGTAGGGTTGGTTGGAGGGAGAGGGTAAGTGTGTCACGCCCCTAAAACTGAAATATGCATATGGTTTTTACACTTTTTACGTTTATCGTGTAATAGTTTATCACAGTGATTGATTTTGCATATATTTGGGTTTTGTGGAATTTTTCTACATCAGAGGCCTTCGTCAAAAAAAAAAAAAAAAAAAATCTGAAAAATATTTTTTAGCGAGTTTAAGCAGCATCTTTCAAAGAAGTGCTTGCCTGTTAGCTTTTGTTATTTTTTTTTTATGATCATTAAATCTTCATGTACAATTTAACTTAAAGTGTTAATTAATAGTTAAATTTAACTTTTAAGTTAAATTTAACTACAACCAGAATTTTTGAATAAAATATTATTAATAACCGTTTGAGAGGTGGGGTCCCACTTACCCCGTAAAATTTCGCTATAAGAGGTCCCCACACTATGGAGTAAGTGGTTTCCCCCATTACAGTGAGGATTTGAAAATCAAAAGCTACTCTGATGAAATATTTGTATTTGTGAAATACTAGAAATTTATGATGACTTAATAGGAATTGATAGTTCAGCTACGAAAACTGCTAAAGTTGGTGATCAGTTATTTGTGAAACTTACGTGAAAGAAAACATTAAGATTGATGTGGATCTAATGTTGATAATGGTTCTTCTTTAGTCAACTCTACATAGATGCAGTCATTTAGTGTTTCCTATTTTTTTTTTCAACTGTATTACGTTCATTAAACATACCTTTATATGTAAAAGTAAAATATATACCTAAAGGCTTTCAATAAATTTCCCAAATGAAATTGTTTTGTTTTAAAATTTTCTGTGATACAAATTTAAAAGATAGTAAATATCGCATGAATGGATGCATTTGCAAAAAAATAATTCACACCAAATATTTAAATACTTTATCATGTAAGACTCCCTTTCCTTTTTTAGATATGCTTCATTTAAATTTAATTAAGAGGGGGTATGACCCACTTACCTCTTACCATGGGGTAAGTGGGACACCCATTCGATTTTTTTAAAAATATAATACTTAAGAAGAGGCTTTTGTTTATTAATAATATCCAAGATAAAATAAGACAATATCTTGATTTTTTTTTTTTCGAATCTTTTCTATAAGTTTTCAAAAACGAACCGTTCTCAAAAGGCGTCCTACTTACGCCAATTAACCCTATACGTATATACAGTAAATTCACTAAGTTGTTTTTATGCATGTTTCACTTTAACTTTGAAATTAAAGGCAAAAAAAAAGGAGAAACACAGTTGAAAACATATGCTATTGAAAGGATTGTAACAGTGTCTGACGTAAAAATTTTTTTACGTCCGACACCTAAATTTTAATAAAAATTATTCGCTTGTTACAAAATGAAAATAGGTTACATCAATGAGATTAAAAATCTTACTTTGTACCCAAAAATACTTGTATATAGCTTTAAAATTAGCTGTATTGTTATGTAGTATGTAGCTCAGCATAATTAATTGCGCATTTTGATGTCGGACGTAAAACACTTAATATATCTCAGAGGAATTTTTTTACAAATCAAAATGAATTATATTTTGACACATTTTTGCAACACCAGCAGCAACACATTGTACCTTTAAATGGCTATTCATCTCAATTCATAATATTAGTATGTATTTTTTAGAAAAAACAGAATTTTTTTGAGAGTCACCAAATACACATAAATTTTCTGAGAAACAAAATGTCTTGTGTACATTGTACTTATATGCATATGCATTTGCCTCTTTTATTAAACGGAAACCAAAACTAACATGGATCTATATATTTTTAAAAATTATCCGTTTCTTGTTTTTCTCGTCGTATATCTTTTGACATCATCTTTCTAGGACCGACAGATCACCAGTAATATGAGCAGCCCGCTTGACAACCTAAGGCATCCACTGGAACAACAACTAATGGACATCATGAGGACGACAATGGACGGTCAAGATCATTATAAAGGTAGTGCGTTTTACTACAGAATTTTAGATGTATTTTTAGCCACGTTTGTTTTTAATTAAATCCTATAATCCGAAATGAATTTTAGCTTTAAAAAATCTTGTCCAGCGCGAGCGAAGTGGGAGAGGGGGAGGAACCGAATATAAAAGGGAAAAGACATTTACACAGATTTATGTATACAACTCAAGGATAACTATTCTATTTTATATGTTAGCATTTTTTTGCCTTGAATCTGCATCTGTCAGGAGTATTACAAAATCAGTCATAGAAAAAGTAGAAAAGACTTAATATATAAATTAGACCTAAGACTCATGGACAGTCATAATAATTATCTTGATAATTCATATTTCCTGTAAAAAATATATGTAGTTCTTGCTGCTGCTTAATAATTTCTCCATATTCGCAACAATGGAATTTAGTCAAATAGCCGTTTTCCATAGTGGTGATCAATTAAAATATTCATAGCAACCCAATGCATTGAGCTAGAAATTGAACCTCATGCTTAGCGTATATGAATTTTTTTTTTTTTTTTTTTTTGACATTTAACTACGAAAACCATTGTAATGAGATATCAATTAATGTAATTGGAGAAAATAGTTCTATCAGTTAGTCAATTTACAGTGTTTGTATGTGTCAAATGCGAAAATTATTAAAATCTTATAAAAACAGCTCATCAAGATGAGCTTCAATCGAAAAAAAAAAACTCGGATAAAATGTTTGTTAGCAGTTAATAAATTAAATGTAAATTGTACTTGTAAGTCATCTCATGAATAAGTTGTATCACAAACAAAAATAATTTTGAAAGGTGCATGTATTTTTCCAACAAAACACATTTTCTTTCGAAGGAGGAATGACGGCGTATTCTTTTTTATGAGGTTTTTCGAAATGTGTTCTAAATTCTTTTTATTTTATAACCTTCTTTCGTTTTCTTAGAAGCCACGTTATTTAAGTTTTTAGAATATTTTTTATTTATTACATAGTTCAATGTAAATATCTTTTAATGTTATTTACTTGGTGGTTACATTTGTTTCCCCCTCAAAACAAAAGAGAATTGCCTTTGAAACTTTCACTTGATAAAGTTATTACGAATGAGTTGGTACACTTTCCTTACCACATTATACTAATACTATGTAAAATTCTTTTTCAAGTGCCTAAAACTTATACTTGTTTTTCATTTAAAAAGAAGTACTTTTTATGACGTTAAAAAAAAGAAAGAAAAAAGCTGACTTCTTTTTAACCTGGTTTTAACTACATTTAGACCTTAATAATTCATACGCGAAGAATACTGAAATGGCAGTCAATGTGTTATTTTAATGATCTCCTTCGAGCTGGGGCTCAAATACCTTGATGCCTTTTCCATCGATAGCAACCATTCTCTAAATGCGCATGTGAAGCCCGTTGGCCAGCTGTTGAAATTTTCTCATAGAGCTGCGAAGCCATCCGGCACTCCCTGCTCAAATTGGCATGCCATGCTGCACGAATTGACTTAACGTGGAAACACTTCTATTTTTGGTAATTCATTACAAACCTGCTATACGGAAATGCAAGGAAAAGCAATAAGGTTCAAGTGTGTAAGAGTTTTATCAGGACAATACAGGGTGTTTCAAAATGAATAGCGGGGTTTTAACGTGTTATAATATTTATTACACCAAACTTACAGCCACAAGTGATATATCAAATGAAAGAAAAACTCAAACAGTTTTAAATAATAGCCTACAAGTGTTCAATGTGAGCACCATTCGTCACTCGGCACACGTCAAAACGATATGCAAGTTCTTCCCAAACTTTTATGAGTGTCTCATTAGTAATTGCTGCAACAGTTGTTTCAATCCTGTTCCTTAATTCGGGGAGATCGGCTGGCAGTGGAGGCACATACACATGGTCCTTAATAAACACCCAAAGACACAAATCACACGGCGTTAGGTCGGGTGACTGTGGAGGCCATGGGAAACAAGCCCTGTCATTAGGCCCCTTACGGCCAATCCAGCGGTCGGGTACAGTTAGGTTAAGCCAATCGCGTACCTCATTATGCCAGTGAGGCGGCGCACCATCTTGCTGAAAGATAAAACACAAACGCTTTCCGTTCTTTAGTCGCCATCTTTGCTACAAGCGCTTTCTAGCGGATTGCAGCAGAAACATTCCGCGCGCATGCGCACTGATGACAACAAACAAAACTGTTTGAGTTTCTCTTTCATTTGATATATCACTTGTGGCTGTAAGTTTGGTGTAATAAATATTATAACATGTTAAAACCCCGCTATTCATTTTGAACCACCCTGTATATCCTTATAGGCCATTGTTACGAGGATCGTGCAGTATAGCGAGTTTCGTACAGGCACGCTAGTGGAGTGCATTTCTGAACCTTGTGTTGCTGATAAGTTGAACCCAGACGTACTGGTAGCATAAGCAGTTCCCATGTCTATGGTTCCGCCCATTGAAAAATGTCCTCAAAAAATCTGCTAACGTTGTAATAAAAGATGTGTACAAACGAGTGTTTGGGAAGTTTATGGTACAGGGTAGTGAATCTGGGCGAGTCACTACTGTAATACAAACAGGGGACCCTCGAGTGTGAGGTACAGGGTAGTGAAACTATATGAGAAAAACAGTCATTTTTCTCGCAAATCTCCATTTCCTTAAACCAAAAAAGAGGGTTTCTAGTAACTCAGAAACACATGCACGCAATGTTCAATTGAAAATTTTTATCGTATTCGTCTTAGGTGTGTAAGCTTGTGTTCGGATTTTCATGACAAAGAAGATGGATCTACAGTACATAAACTGGATTAAAACGAAACTTAAAATATGTTCTTACTGATAAAAGAAAACTGTTTTGATTGTTTTGAAAACTAACTTTTGTATTTAAATGTTCTACAACCAACCAGTTAAGAACTAATTTTCTTAAATAGCATTCATACCGTTTTTGCCTGCTTTGCTGTTCTTAGACGGTTTAAAAAACATAAAATCAAACAATTTTCGACAATTCGATTCTCTCTAAAGTGGTTTTATTTTTGTAAAATGGTCGTCGCATTTTAAAAGTAATATGGTCATCAGTTCCACTGCATTTACAGGGTGAATGCCATTAGACAAGTGTCTCCACGTTTAGAAGAAAAATTAGAAAAAAAAACTGGTAAATGCAGGTGAGAGATGAAACTCAAGTTTGGCTCCGTTCTTATTGTCTACCCAATTCTCCCTTGTTTGACTATTTAAATTAGATTTGCGTCCCAAAGAAAAATAAGGGGAGGGGGGAGTCGAAGACTGGTGTTAAAACTTCAAAATTGAAAATATACTCGATAATGTGTGTCGCGGATTTAAAATTGCTACAAATTATCTAAATGTTCAACTTTTCATTCAGAGTATTGTGCTGAATCTTTAAAAAAGTTTATTTTAACAGTAAATCATTAATTTGCTTTAATCGTACTTAAACTACTCTGTATTTGAGATAAGTTGAATCGAGTCGAAATACTTTTCTGTTTTAAAAGTAAAGAAGAAATAACAAAATTATTTCTTGTATTCACACATTTTTTTCGTATGCGTTACCGTAATTACCATAAGTACTTGAAAGTGTTCGCTTCGATAAATTTAAATTCTCTGAAACCTAACACTCTCATGGCATCTTGTATTTTGATGCATGCACGTTCGATTAATTTAAATTTTCTCAATGCATCCCTTGTGCGATTACTACAAATTTATTGTTGTTCTTCACTTTGCATTATTATAATTGCAAAGTATTTAAGGAAAGTCTCAAGTTCTGACAACCAATAAACATCCAGAGGTGAACGACCTATCCATTTTCCCTCTAGAATTCCATATTTTCCGGTATCGTGAGTAAGATTTTGCCCACCCTTTAAATATCGTTGATTTCAAAGCGTTGCTATGACAAAGTTCGTGAATTAATTATGCATGTCCGTGACTACGGGGTACTGCAGCAATTTTCGATAGTTGTTATAATGATTTCGTGAACGTGTTTCGAAATGCTTTCTCTTCTTTCTTTCTTGTTTTATTTGTTTGTTTCGCTTTTTATGTCGAATACAAAAATAATATAAGTCATTTTTTTTCAATAAAAATTAACATTTACAAGCCATTGCATCAGTTTCAGGCAGTTGTAATATTGTTTTGCATTCCAAATTCTCAGAAGATCAAATGTGATGTTTTAAAATGTTAGCTAAGAGTTGCCTAGCGCCGAGTGTCATACACGGTAGCAGAAAGCTCCCTGCTTCGTGGAAACAGCTTGATCCCTGTTGAGTTGAGATGTTATTGACCTAAAAAGCAATGCTTCTTTTAGTGGTTCGGAGTCCCCTTTAAGCTGCAAGTCCTCCAAAGATCCCTAGATCCACTTAGTGCTCGACTGTTAAGCCAAATGCAAGTGCATAAGATGGAGGTTTGTCTTGGTCAGTGATTCTTAACTTGTAGTCCGCTGACCACTAGTTGTCGGTCCTCGGGCAATTTTTAATGTGGTCCGCGAACAGCTAGTGAAAATTAATCGTTATCATTTTTATAGTTGCAATTGAATTTATTAAAGAAAACTTTTGGATTCATCTCCTTTCCTCTGATGTAGTTGTTGTAAAAGTATTATTTCTATCGTACGTGGTCCACTTTGGAGCCGGAAAAGTACCAAGTGGTCTTCAGTAGTGTAACGGTTGAGAACCGCTTTTTAAGGTTACTATCAGAGTTCCAAAGTAAAGGTTGCAAAACAGAAATAATACCACCTAAAACTTTTTAATAACATTTACTTACATATTTGTATATAATTTTAGCAACCGTGTTTTATGAACTACGCCTTATTTTTAAAAAAAATGCTCAAATAGAAGTATTTTAATTTTAAAGCAGGATTTGATTTGGTGCAGAGTTTGATACGCCTAGCCCTTATTTTGGCAATCCGTGTGTAAAAATATAACTTTTAAATAAATTCCCAATAAATCGAAAATCTTCAAGATGTAAATTAATAAATAAAATTCTGTTTTTCTCCCCTTCTATCTCTGCACATGACATTGCTTTTGAATAGAATGCATCTGTTGTCATGACTAGGTCGAAATCATTGACGAATGAAAATCAAGTGCACAAACATTTTTCAATGGTATTATCTCATTTTGTGATTTGTTTCCGTATAAATCTTTATTTTCAAACCACTTAATCTGAAGGCTACAACAAAATACTGCTATAACAATTTCGTTGCAGCTGCAAAGAAATTTTGACGAACGGAAAAATTCCGTTTTTTAAAAATAATAATCTTTCAACATTTATTGCTCCGTCATAAAAGTAGTGAAAAAAGCTGAAAAAGAACGGAATTGTTGTTTAATCCGTTTAGGGTACTTTTTCATATGTAATTTTTCCCATGCTATAATATAGAGTTTTTTTTTTTTTTTCTTGTTGGGGGAGGGAACTAAAATAATATTATTTCAGTTTTCGTTTTCAGAAGAAAAAAGCTTTTATTTTTAAGGTAAAACTGAAGGAAATTTTAAAAACTGAATATAAAACTAATTTCCGGAGATTATTAAAATGTTCTATGCGATTTCATTTTTACTGATTATTTTTATTCAATTTGTCTCTCAGTTATTTATTTCCTGTGTTTTTCCCCTAAAAGGAGAGAAGGATCAATTTCCAAATTGAAATTACCGCATTTGGCACTTCTTTAACTAAACTCTCGCTTATAAGCTAATCGTTCTTGATTCATGTCGCTGAATTCGTCTAACAAACAATTTTCAGGGTTAATAAAATCTGCAAATACTTGCAACTGAAAATAGGATGTAGGGTAGACCGGGGCACGTTTACGCAGATTTTTTTCAATGCATTTTCTAAATTTTATGTTTTAACTTAGAAAATTTTAGACATTGCCTTTTTATGAAGCAGTTAATGGAGTCAAACTTGCTGTTTTCAGTTGTTGCTCATTTTGTGTTGTTACACGTTAAAAAAATTATTTTTCAGTCCAAGTCGGTTGCGTAAACTTGACACGGTGCACGTTTACGCATATTTATTTTAACACCTAACGTGTTCTGTTAGTATTTTGAACATAATGTCTTACCATCATTAAAATAAAGCAAATTTATTACTGACGGAATAGTGAAAAAGTAAAAGCTGAAAGCGCATGAAGGCATCACTACATGATTGTAAGCAAAATGATACAAATTTCTAACTCAATTAAAAATTAAATGGTGAGTTTCAAAACTAAATTGCCTGAAAATACTAAAATGGTTTGAGACAGTTCGGAGCGAAAGAAGCGTCAGGGCACGTTTAGCAGTAAGACACAGAAAGAACGTCCGTAAAGGTATTCAGGCGCCAATGCGTAAACTTGCCCCGTCCCCAAATTTAGATTTATTTTTAACATGCAAAAAAATGTAATTATATTTCAGCTCGTACAAATACAATTCTCAATAAAGGGTAAAATTCTGCTAATTTTTATGTATTTGTTCTTTTTTAACTAAGTATTATTTACTCACAAGAAGCTTCAAAACGTTCAACTCAAAATTTACTCGATTTGGTAAAAAAACAGATTATTCTTTCTGCATGCTAGACCGAAGCTCGATTGATGCTCAAAAACTTGTGAGGATATTTGCTTGGGAGCAGCATCAATCTGTTATGGCTGCAGGCTTTCCAGTTACAATTCGTTTTGAAAAAAAGGGCACTGCTTAAACATGCCCCATGCATAAACGTGCCTCGGTCAACCCTACATAAGACGTGAAAATATGTTGGCTCGCAAAAGTTAGGCGGGCCTTATGTGGCCCATGATCTGTGATTTGAGAATGGCTATCTTCGGTAGTCTAACTATGTAAAAAGACTAAAAAATATCCAAATATATGCAAAAAAAAAAAAAAAAAAAATCTACAAAGGGGGGAGGGGATACTTCGCTATACATTCCTTTTAATTTTATACTGACTTTAAAATTTATGCATTAAATGATAATAAAAATTATTTTTACAACCTTATGGAAATTAAAAGCAGTTAGAATTGACTCACGAAATACGTTGAAATAAATGTGTAACGCAGAAGAAATTTCACGATTTAACTTTTTCTTGCATTCATCTTGAACGATATTACAAAGTAGAAATAATTTCTGAAAGATTTTTAATACCAGTAATATATCCAGTTTTGAAATATATCCGGACACGCATTTTCCCCCGCTGGAATTGCCAGTCTATTAGCTTGCCCCTGTAGATAGTGCTTCCCTGTACTAACACTAAACTCGGAGGAAAACGTGATTGCTTATGCATTAGGGAGAAAAGAAGAAAAGGTTTTAAATTGTTTATTGATACTTTGAATATTTATTTTCGGTTTTTATCGATTGTAAATCGCATCTTTCTTCTTATTTTTTCATCAGATTAATGTTGCAAATTTTAATTCGTTTATTTATTTATTTATGGAAAATTGGTTTATCTCAGTAACTCTGTTATTTAGCCATCGTATATTTTCAATATAAAATGAAGCAAATTAAGTTTGAAAAAAAAGTTTTATTATCTGCGTGGAAAATATTACCGCTTATAATTCACGCACAGAACTGAGCTAAAACTAAAATTAAACTGTTATATTTTTATGTCAATACATCTCGGTACTAATAATAATATTAGTCGCAGTCTTGATTTAAACAAGAATTTATAAAGTGGAATTGACTTTTTTTTCTTTTTTTTTTTTTTTTTTGCATCTAAAGGCAAGTTCATTTCTAAAGACATCAAATAAAAGCTTTATAAAACAACAAACAGTTCTGTTGTAGCACCTGCATGTGCTGCTTAAACATTAATAAAAATGATGTGAATAATTTAATTACTTGCGTACGACCAATACCTAAAAATGTGACTTGATATATGGAACAAATCGGTGAAATATCGTAGCAAATGATATTATAACACAATTACAAGAGTTTTATATTAGAACCCGATGCATAAAGGCAAGGAGAAAGCCTCAGAAGAAGATGATTAAAGAATATTCTTGGCAGCTTTATCATAATTATAAAAATTTCAAACTGAAGTTTCTCGTGAAAACATTTAGCTTTATTGCAAAGCCCGCCCATTTGTTTTACCTAAAAGTGTTTTTTATTTTTTATTTTTTTTTATTTATTAATATGATAAAAATCTGCCAAAAATTGGAAAAAGTGTTTCGATATTTTTCAGTTTTTACCTGAAACTTTTATTAAATCATTTGAACGGCACTAATTGTTAATAAAGTATTGTACTTTTAATTTATTTATTTCATTTATACGTCTGTTTATTTATTTATTGTACTTTTCTTCTGAAAGCTAATTGCTTAAGATCACTTCATTTTCTCTTGTGGTTTGATTTTTTTAGTTTTTGGACCATTTCACTTTCTTAAACATCTCAAAATTAAGTGTAAAAATCCTTCGAACTTCGAGCAAAAGAACATTTTTAAAAAATATTTAACCAAAAAATAAAGATTTCTTTCTGTCAAAGCCAAAAAGTTAGACAAAAACTTATTAACTTGTTCCTTTTTTTACAAGTAATGAAGGTATGTTTAAAAAATCAATGTTTACACTACTGGATGACATGCGTACGTACATAAAACATATTTAACTTTTTTTTTTCGCTATTTTTATTTCTTTCACATTGGATGATTTAAAGGATTTGTTTTTGAAGTCATATAAATTGCGTATTTTACACTTTTACTTCAGTATATTAATGAATTATTCTATATTCGTTAGGGCTATAAGATATTAATTTCTTATTTATAATCTTCACACTATCCGTAAGTTGCTTAATTTTATGCTTACGTTTTGTAGCTGAACAATGGGACTGTTAAGAATATCAAATTGTTTAATTTTGAGCATTAATATTTTTATTGAGACAAATGGAGTTTTTATTATTTTTTCGTCGTCATATTTTTGTAAAGCCTTAATCTAGAGATCAAATACAAAACGAAACCTACGTGCAAATTTAAATGGCTTTGTTTTGTATTTGAATCGCAAAGATTTTGCCTATTTTTATTTATCACAGAATATGAAGATTTTCTAAAATTATAGATGAAGAGATCAATTTTAATATTTGCTTTGAAATATAATTATTGTAAAGTTTGAAAAAAAAGTTAACCATAACTTTCGAAACATTCGCAAAAATCTGTAACTCTATTGTAAAAGCACAAAGTCCTTTTTATCCTCACCGTTCGTTGTTGTTGGTTTTTTTCCCCCGAGCAAAATACTGGTATTTAAATCATTTTGAGCTTAGAATCGAAAAGATTTCTAGCTGAAGCCAATCTTTCAAAAAATGAACGAGAAAAAAGAACTGTCGAAAGCGAAATTTTTCCTATCAGAAAATGAGTAAAAAAAAAAAGCGTTCCCTTCAAATGCAGATGATCCTTTTCAACACTCGCTTAGTGATCCCACTCTCCTCGACCGTTTCACTTTATCCTCTTTTCCTTCTTTCAGTCTGTATATGTGTGCGTCTTCCCATTCACGTAATTCCTCTTTTCCTCGACTTTGGCGATATCCTAGCAGAAGACGACCTCCAACATCTTGAAGAAATGGCGTTGCCCCGGTTACTGCATTGATTTCCCCGTCTATGCCGGCCTTGCAGCTATACCAGAGCTGCTCACCACAGCCTAGGACGCTTGGACCGGATACCACAACTGTTCGATACGGCATGACCTGCTTTCTAGTGCACTACGCGATCCGGGAATCGAATTCCTCAGCTCTAACTGATAGATTTTCAGTGTAGCATTCTTGAAAGCGTCAAATTTCCGTTTCCAGTTCCTTAAATCCAGTCTAGATCCTCAAACAAAGTAATAAATTAATTAATTTATTAATAATTACAATTACAACAACCATATAATGCTACTGCATCTAAAACTTCTTTCACTTAATTTAAAACTTATCACATACAAAATTTGCCGATTTTAAGTTGTTGACTGAGTTTTTCCTCTTAATCAAAACTTTTCTCCCATTTAATCAAATAATACCAGTGATATATGAAATGGCTGCTATGTCCTTTCTACTTCAGCTGTAAAACTTCCAATGTCTTTTTTTTTCTCTTTTCTTTTTTTTTCTTTTCCTTTCTTTAAAAAAAAGGAAAAATCTTGCTCACTTCATTAGTTTCTTTCATATGGTTTTATGATGAAACAGTCAGCACTTGAAAATTTTTAGTGTGCTCTTTTGTTTGACCTTCCCTTCAAAAGATATTCTGTATTCAGTACACTTTTTTTTTCAATTGGTTCGATTTTTATCTTTATTATTTAGATGAAAACTGGAAAAGAATTTAGTTTCAAAAGATTTCACAACTGCGTCCTCACTTCAATAATGTTTGAGAACGAATCGGAAACTTCAGCTCTTTTTTATGCTTTCGTGCATTTTGCGCAAATTGTGCCCACGTTTTAATATATTTATAACGACTTGTCAAGGAATATTGTTGTACATTCTTAAAAGGAAAAATATTTTTTATTTATCATTTTTTTTCTTTCTTTATTTTATACTTTGTCTTCGAAATAATTGCTCGGTTGAATCGCTGGCGAAAGTTTTATAAACAAAGCCTATAAAAACACTATTGTTTAAAGTAATTTATGCCTCATTGTTATCCATTTAGTATTATTTTGTTTTTCGTTTTCTTCTATGAATACATTATTTGACATTTTTCATGTGTATTTTATTACACTATATAAGTTACTAAACTAGAATCAGTGAGGATGCGGAAGCATCATATTTTATGTGGTTCGGTACGAAAGTTTAGATTGGTTGTTATACTCGAGTATCCTTGAAGAAAAAGCTCAACCTTATGCCTTAGCTTCTTTTCAAGTTTCGAAATTGCGATTTCAAATTCGTGTTTTAGCGTGCATTTTTTTATTACTATGTTTTCTTTTTTCTTCCCTAATTTTCACAATTTTCTGGCCTTGCCGGTTGCATTTCTGTTTTTCGTTTGACCTAGTATTTATTTCTTGAAAAGATTTTTCTTTGCTACGAACTTTTTCCCTTTCTGTTGCCAATCCTCATTATTGTATTGTTAAATATTAGCTTATTGAAACTTATGGGAGTGAGGTAGTCATACTGTTTACTAAACTTTTATGGAAAATTTAGCTGTTTTTTAGTGTGATCTTTTCTTCACTTTTTTCAATTAGAGGAGGGTGGTCCAGAGCGGGTAAATTTTCGAAGAATGCTCGAAAATTGTAGTTTTTGGATTTTTATCGCGACAATTTTAATTTTATTTCCTGGCAGGGTTCTTGAACATCAAAATAAAAAGTGATTTTTGTATTATTTCAAACCCAATATTTATTTATTATCAAACATTACAAACACTTGAAAAATCCGCTTTCCCTTACAAGAGGGCCCAAAGCGGGTAAGCTTAACTAATTGTGATTTAGTACATTTGTCAATCAAATATGAAGTTAAAAATGATTAACAGTTCACTAACTACCTGCCATTATAAAAAAAATGTATAAAAAAGTTATACTTATCCAATTTAAAGTCAGTAAATTTGTTTATAAAGCATAAAGAAAAACCTGATTAAATTAATAGACTAATTAATTGCCATCATAAAAAACAACTTTTATCCTTATTCAATTGAATAAAAAATCTAAGTCAGCACATGTGACAGGAAATTATTAATAAATACATGATTAAATCCTATACCCGCTTTGCCCAAAATCACGTTTTTTGTTTCAATAGTTATAGCCTTAAATTAATAATTAAGAAAATACGAAAAGACCGTCGTAGTTTGAAGGTTGATGGTGTCATAATAACGTAATATTATTGCAAATCAAAAAGATAAGCTGGTCTTCGACTAATCACAAGTTACAAACTTTTTTTTTTTTTTTTTTAAAGAATTGTATCACTTTTTTATTTTAAGCCTGGTTGCGCCATGCCGCTTCACTGCTGCTTTACTGGGACTGATTAAAACTCGGGGGTGTTCGGGTAAACACGACATACGTATGCTTCGCCGCTGACACACTGTACGGGGGCATATGAAGCCCTACCCACTTTGGGCCACCTTCCCCTACACGGTAAATATTTTCTGCTCTATGACTGTTGTTTTTTCGGGCGTGCAAGCATCGAACCCGTAAGACAGTTCTAAAAATTACCACAGCTAATACGGAGCTACCTTAACCTTATGTTTTCATTTATTCATTATTTCTCAGTATATAAGATGATGTAATGAAATTGTATTTTAAAAGAAGACAGATTTCATATATTATACTAGCTGCATAGCGTAGCGTTGCTCGGGCAAGCTCAAATATTGCGTCATTTCCTGGGAGGGAGAACGAGGGAGAGAGGTAAAAAAAAAAAAAAACTCACGTGGATTCAGCACATAGATCTGAATTTTTTTTAAAAAAAGAGAAATTTTGTGAAAAAACTCTCAATAGAGATGGGACGATTCCTAAATTTAATCATTAATACAAGGATAACGGTCCCAAAAAGTTTTCATTGCGATGATGCTAACAAAGTTCTTTCAAAATGTTTTATTTGAATCGAACTACTACCTCAAGTTATTAAAAAAGGTTGGGGAGCAGACCGAAAGACATACCCACCTCATAACCCTACTACAAAATGTTTTATTTTCAACGTTCAATCAGTCATTTAGTTTATTGTCTTTTTTTTTTTTTAAATTCTTAACGATATGCTTATACAAAGTTAAGCCTTATTTCATTTTTAAAAACAGGCTAGTGAGTTAAAAAGCATCATTTGAAGACAAAATGTACTATAGTTTGTTTTCGCACGAGAACATATAATTGTGCTCCTCATTCCTACACAATATCTTTGCTCCTTCCTAATTGAAGAACCATTTTCTGCCTAGACAAGAATCTCATCTTCATGTTTAAATCTAGAAGTTCTTTCTATCTTCACAAATTTTGAGTTATCATATATCTCAGGAGTTAAGTTTCTAAAAATTGCAAATTACTTGCTTTTTGCTGTTATTTGGTTGTAGAAAATTCGTTTTACATAAAAAAACTTTTGAGTTTAAAACCTATATTTATGATAACTTTGTTATGACGTAGATTCAATGTAGTTATGCACACACAATTGTGTGACTTCATAAACATATTTGCTTTTATAAATATACCCTAATATAAAAAAAAAATTGGGAACATATTTTCAATTCTATTTTTATTGATTATTTTTAATAAAACATTTTTTTTGTTTAAAAAATCCTTCAGATTAAAGCCATAAATACTATCTTAACAAGTTTGAGTGACGATATTTTTGGGTTTAACATGTTTTGGTCACTAAAACGGATCTTGAAACACAAACAAAATACATATTCTCTTTTTTGGATAATAGTTATGCAAAAGTTATTTAATGAAATAGTTAAAAATTAAAAGTATGGCCAAATATTTATTTCAGAAAATGCTTAATATCTTCAATAAATACGGAACTATATAAGTACTTTATTTTGCTCCAAATTAAAAGATTCTCCCTTCCTCTTGTCAAAGAGCTGTTATTGTAGCCATTCAGTTGAAATAAAATGTTGTTTGAAAAGATCTTCTTTTCAAAATAGGCTCATTTATTTTCGAACATTTACCTATTAATGATTAATACTAATTTACTTCACGTGAGTGTAGAGAGATAATTACTTTTATCATCGCTAATTTTACGTAAAACTTAGAAAGGAAGAGGAACTTAAAACGCATGCTGTTTGTAACGTATGTGACACTACGATTTGCTTTTTATCAGTGTGACACGTAAACACGGAAACAGGTGGTTCGGCTCTAAAGAGGAGACTCTACTTCAAAACGCCCGTAGCTCTTCTATCGAAGCGTGGCACTGAAAGGAAAGTTTTCCTCTTTGAAGAGAGAGAGAAAGAATGCACCTGTCTGTCATTGATATATATAAGGCTCGCAAATAACTGCTCACGAAAAAAAAAAGAATGATAATAATTTAAAAGAAAACAAACTGCGAATGCGTAACAATGCACTTACATACAACATGTTTTGTGTGAATTTTCCGATTCTCTCCCTGTGTGGGCTAATAAAATGACTCATTGGTGGAGGGAGTATAGTGTTCTATGTTTTAATCGATAGCATAGTACTCAGCTGATTGATTATTTGTGGTTGAGTGTTATGGCTCGAGTTTATAGCAATTATAAATAAAAAAATTCAAATACTCTTTTATTCAATGTTACAGGGATTAACGAAGAATTTTAATGAGGAGAATTTCACTGTGCATTACTTTCGAGTCCAGGTAAACGGCAGTATCTGTAGAAATGAGTTTTCGAGATATTTGAGGAAATTCGTTTTGAATTCAATACTAGCAGTCGGAAAATGATAGAATTAGACGTTTTTTTCTTTTTTGCTCTTTTGCTTTCAGTGAAAACCAAATAAGAAAACTTGCACAAAAAAAGCTAACGTACAATAGATGACAAAAATGCAAAAAAAAAAAAAAAAAAGTATATATATATATATATATATATATATATATATATATATATATATATATATATATATATATATATATATATATATATATATATATATATATATATGTATGTATGTATGTATGCATGCATATATATATATGTATGTATGTATGTACTGTTTGATATTTTAAATCGCGGCCTTCCTCGAATTTGCGCATGCGTCAGGTCCCTTCTGATTTTATCAAAATAGCAGAATATTGATAAGAGAGATAACGAATGTGAGGGGATCTATTTATTAATTTTCTGTTTTGTTTCGTTTTCTTTTCCGTTGAATTCGTTTATTAGAGGTGTTGGTTTGAGTTGAGGCTTTTTTTTTTTTTTTTAAAGTTATTCCCCTTACTTATCAGTAAAGCAGAAATGCTGCCTGGTGCGTTTTTTAATCAAGCTCTCACCCTTTTTTAAAATAGAACGGTTCAACGGTGCTAGTCTCGGCTTTCGAGGTCGGACAGTATGTATGTATGTATATATATATATATATATATATATATATATATATATATATGTATGTATGTATATATATATATATGTTTGGGGTTTATGCTTGTTGGTCACCTCCAGGCGTGCACAGTAAGTGCAAAATAACGAAATAACAACAAATTGAAAACATTTGTACAAGATATGCAAAACCGACAAATTGAACACAACTACATTAAAAATTAACTGGGTGGGCACTGCTTCGTCGGCACATTTAAAATACATTTAATGCTTTTGCCGCGCCACAATTATGCGCTGGTTGAATGTAGAATATATCATTTTTCACATTCTTCCTATATATATATATATATATATATATATATATATATATATATATATATATATAATATATATATATATATATATATATATATATATATATATAAACGAAAAATGTGCAGTGACTGCCCTTTACATGCCCACGGTTAGTGCTGATGCTGATACATTTTAATTCTATTCACCTATCTGGCAGTAACTTCTCGTGTCATTACGAGAAATTCTTAGAAATTAAAAAGATCTCGTGGGAGAAGTACCGAAATGCCAAGCTGTTTTACTCCAATACTTTCTGGAAATGGTTTTATGACATAACTAACGGTACCTGCGTGGCTTTGCCCGTAGTAGAAAATAAAAAGTTCATTTGGTTCACCTGTATATTGACAAATAATTGATGATGATTTTCTCGCCAATTTGCTATGTTCATTTGCTCGCCCATGTTACTGATCCACGTTATGATAATTTAGTAATTTACTCGTCCATGTTATGATAATTTGCTCGGTAAAATGTTCTTAAAATTAGAATAGAAAAAGAACAAAATCGAATTTTCGAAACCTCGCTTCGAGGTGCAAACCCCCATACTACAAACTAATTCTGTGCAAAATTTCATGAAAATCGGCCGAACGGTCTAGACGCTATGCTCGTTACAGAGATCCAGACAGAGAGACTTTCAGCTTTATTATTTAGTAAAGATTACCTGTCTTCTTAAATCATCAGAACTTGTATGGTATTTGTGTAACTATCATTTAAAATTATTATAATAAAGTCATTTAAAAGTAAAAACTTAGTAGAACCTGTAATATGTGAAAATAATAATTTTCTATAAAACCTTTGATTAGAAAAAGACTGGCCATACAACGATACTTTTAGAAGCCACCGATTTTGCCCCTTAAAGGAATGCGGGACGTATTTTGAAAAAAAAAAAAAAAAATATGAAACAGTTTAGAGTGTTGAATTTTTTTGCACTGATTCACCATGTATTTATCACCATGTAATTAATAAGCAATCATAACATAAATATTTCAAAATATATATATATATATAATTTAATTTATTTTAAAAAATGGGGTTGCTATAAATCGCTAACGCTCAAAATATTTTTGGCGTTTTCAAAACATTATGCACAAATATCTAAGTTTTAAATTTTATTCGGCAATTTAAAAAAATATTAATCCAATAAAAAATAGAAAATATATGAAGAAAAATTTAAACAAATTCTAAGATCTTTTTTTAGAAAATAATTACATTTCTTGCAATAAACGTTTTTTTTTTTTTTTAAATTTGCCGAATAAAAATTAAAGTAAATTGTTTGAAAACGATATGCTTAAAATTTCATTACTTTATCTTTATCAGTTCATGACTTAGATGAGTTTGAATGCAAAATATCGGGGAAAAATAGCATCATGGAGAAAACGCGTATAAAGTTTTGAAGTTAAAAATAATATTAATTAAATGCATACAACAGATATAATTACATCTTTCGTTCTAATTAAGATAGAAACAAGATTCAAATGTCATTTTAAGTCGAAAAAAGGGTGAAATTTTTTAAATGATTAAAAAAAAAATGCAAATTTTGACGATTTTTGTGTCCGTTAAGGGGGTATGGACGATTTTAGCGTCCGTACCCCCTTTAAGGCATGAATTTGTCTTGAACATGTTTTGAACATGTGGTCAGAATTACCCAAACTTTCATTTTTGCTGGTGTGTGGTGTGTGTATAGTCAACAAATCATCCTAAATCCTAAACCAGCAGTCGGCAACTAGCGGTCCGCGGTCCGCGGAAGGTTAAAAATTAGACCGCCATAAATGTTTTTAAGTTTCAAGTATAAATTGCACAAATAAATCGTTTAAAAAATATTTTTATGCAGACAACAACACCTTAAATGCCACTTTTATAACACTTTTTCTAGTATTTCGGAAGTAATTGTGTGGCTGATTCAAGTTTTTAATGATTCGAAGAACATGAAGGTTTTTTTCTTATGGACCTCGATAGTAAACTTTCAAAAGCAGTTGGACCTTAACTTAATTTACTTGCCGACCTCTGGCCTAAACCATTAAAAGAGTTAATGTTTTAAAAATACGTCTAAAAAAAGTTCATAATATGAGCAATCAGAAACTCATAATTACTCCCATCCCACCTTATGCAAAATAGTTGTTAAAATTTTATAAAATGGGATATTTTTTATTAGCTCTTGGATTTATTACAATTAATAATTTCATACTTTAGCATGTTCTGTCGATCTTTTTAACCTATCTTACACTTTCTCACGCTTTCTTTCTCTTCTCCTTCAGGCTTCATTAACTACAATTCTAACAACATCCAATCTTTATCTCATGTACCTGGTAAGTAATTATTGCTTAACTCATTTTGAACTACTTTCTTGCATGCGATCTTTCATTACTTCTTGTTTACATGACATGTGCTTTCTCTGTATGATTTTTAAAAATGTTTGTCATCTCTACTTCCACGCAGCTCGTAGTTATGGAAGACGCAGAGGTATATATTTATATTTTATAGGAAATTTTCGTGCTACAGTAGCTATACACGACTGACAGAAAGCGCAAATAATTGCTAATCATTATTTTATTTTTATTTCATTCATTCAATTTTTTAATGCCTGAGCATTTTAAAGTACTTTCCTTTAACTCAGGGGAAAATACGGTTTATTTTGTCGCTGAATATATTTATCAAAAAGTAGAGCAGAAATGTTGAACATAGTTACTGATGTTTGGGACAAATTGTTACTGTATGAAATTTCGTCCCCATTTTCCCCCCTCCTTCGATACGTGGGCCACACACACATAGCGCAGACCCTGAAATTGTAACGTAAATTTGTCTTCCAGAATACCCTGCTCCCCCCCCCCCCCCCGGTTTTAACTGGCGTAATCTTCTTGAAACCGGATTTTAAAGATGTAGGTAACTCAAGAGGAAGAATTAGACATTTTATCATACTATCGAGTGTATAATGAGATATTTGCAATATAGAGACTGTAGTTTCGTTCATATTAGAACTCATCAGTCTGGATTAGTAAATAACCGTGCTGTAGGCAGATGTCATCTCATTGAAGCTGAGAGTGACAACTTTATCTACCAGTTTGTTGACACTCTCAGCTTCAATGAGGTGACATCTGCCTCCAGCTCGGTCATTCACTAATCCAGACTGATGAGTTCTAATAAGAACATAACTGCAGTCCCTGGATGTGATAACCGTCCTGTCTGATATATTGCATGTAGTTCTACCTTAGGCCCTGGCTTAGGGGTGGTATCTTACTGTTAAATATATTGAGGATAGAATGAAATAGCGATTGGCTCTAAAATCACATTACATGTCATTTCCCAATCCCGCTTAATCGTCGATTCAGAAATGCTTGTAATTAAAAATTAGGTGAAGAAACCATTTATCAAGTTCATAAAATTAACTGTATGACAAGAGATTGCAATGCCGGACTAAAAATGCAGTACCGGTATTCGGTATTTTTCAAACGTGATACGGAAATACCGGTATTAGAAATTTCCCAAAAAATATTCAAAACATAATGTTTTGTTGCCATATTTTATTATTTTGTGCAAAATGTGCATTATTTACTTATTGTAAACAAATATAAAATGAAGGGAAAATATCAAAATGAAAAATCAATAATAGCAAGAAATATAATGCATCTATTTATTTGTCACTAACCCTGGAACTCATTTTAGTCAAAAAATTTCCTGCAGTTGAAAATATTCTTTCTGAATTCTCGCAGGCCGATGGTACTCTTAATAATGCGCGATACACCTCCCTCCTGTAGTTGCCTGGAAAGTCCTTCATCTTCAAATAATTCAGTCTTTAACTTGTTGGTTTTGAAAAAATCATTTTTGTGAGTGTGGGTATTTCTTTTGTATTGTAGGTAGTTTTTTATAATTATTATTTATAGCTGAACAATTACTATTTTACATATAGTAACTGTTCTTCGAGCGACAATTCTTTTCCACTATTAACATCATCTTCAACATATCCTCTTAGTCGGAATAGGTTTGTGTTTGCTTTATATTAACCCTTTGGTTTAAAGTTTACGATGAATTTAATTTTGTTAGATTT
Source organism: Uloborus diversus (assembly GCF_026930045.1). Lineage (NCBI taxonomy): Eukaryota > Metazoa > Arthropoda > Arachnida > Araneae > Uloboridae > Uloborus > Uloborus diversus. The sequence continues at coordinate 158,924,898 of NC_072731.1, read as the reverse complement.
TTTTTTTTTTTTAATGAAATTCCTTACAATTATGTAAATTTTTGAAAATATGTTCCAACTGATTATGCCTTACCTCTTTGCAAATGTTCAAGGTGTTATAAATATTATCTCACTTGGCATAAGCTGAGTAGCGAGACAGAACAGCACGCTAATACCGGTGACAACAAACTACTGCTTGTTATACTAACAACAAGGGGGAAAAAATCTCAAAATTCATTACAGTTGAGGTAAATATTTAAAAAATAATATCATAAAGAATTGCTGCAATTTATAGTTGGAATAATTGTTCCTGTTAGAACAGTGCTAAACTGTTTTTAGCACAAAAACATTCGTAATTAAACTTGAAATTAGTTTTTGCTAGGGGACAAGTCAAGGAAATAGATAAAATAAAAACGTGTTTCTCATAAACTCAGGAAAGTGCGATTCATCACACCGTCCGGTGATGAAAATATCATTTTGCAATCTTTCCGCTACTTTTCTTCATTGATATTCTATATATTCGTGCTTTAGAAGCCAAATTTTTACTCCAATAGATTGATTTTGGAACTGTCTCATCGAAAAAGACATTTGTATTTAAAATAACAGTATATGGGTCATTCTCCAGAAAACGTAACTTTTGAACGCAAATATTTTTCAATTTCGAAACCTTTTGTTTTCTTTTTTTTTTTCATTCTTACATGAAAATGTTACCTACTAGAATAACCATAAACAATGGCTCAGCTAAGTTCCATTTATTTTACTCATAAATGAAAAAAATAAAAAATGTCTTGTTCACGGAAATTTAAAAAAAAATAATGATAATAATAATGTTTAAAAATTGAGGCCAATTTAATATCAAAGTAGTAATTTTGTTAATTGTGCAAATAATGAGCTATTTTAATGATTAGTGGGAATTTAATATTAGGCTCTCTTAATTAAAGTACGGCTTATTTAGTAGTTATCGTTTTAGTTCAAATGTGTGTTAAAAATAGCATTTAGTAAATTTGAGAATATACTGGCAATTTATAATTGTGGTAGAATGCCTCAGATTGATGTGTTTAACCTCCATCATTTATTTTCACTTCACAAATAATGACATTGATATGGTCTGTCACGGAGGTGAGGAATTTTCCATTAATATAGGCCTAATGGATACATTTTTCAGGGAAATATGTTTTTCTTCGTTGCTACAATCTGCACATGTCAAGCCAGCATATCTAGGTGGCGCTGGTCAAACATATGAAAACATGTTCACTTCTTTTTTTTACATTAATTGACATCCCTGAAATTTGAGATCACGGAGGTGAGAAGTCAGAATAACCACACTAAGTTTTTACAGCAAAATCTATCTCCTTGTTTTTCGACATAAATCTTACAACTTCAACTATGGCTGAAAATAAACAAGGGGGTTCCCTTGTATCATGGAAAATAAAATTTGATGTCATTACTGCCACGTGTTAATGAGGAATGTCATTTTAAGTTTCGGTTACGGAGGTGAGCATTTTTTGTGTGACATGACTACTTATCGTAAAAAAAACGAACTAAAATACACTATCAAAAAATTAAATATACTTAAACAATTAGTATTTGAGACACTTGTGAAAGGAATATATATATATATATATATATATATATATATATATATATATATATATATATATATATATATATATATATATAAACTTTTAATTAAACAAGTTATTAAGGAACATAAACAGTCACACCAGGTGTGTGACATGCCATGGAGGTGAGAATTCACATGTTGTGTACCAAAAATATACTAAAATAAAAATTATTATTTAAAAAGTGTTGGCAGAGTTAAATAGATATATTTTTGATGAAATTAAAAAGCATTGTTAAATGAATTGTTCCTTAAAGTTTTTTCTGTAAAAGGCTTGTAACAGAAAAGTTACACTTTTTGAAGAATGGCCCATATATCAAATTAGTTAAATTGAGATTCCTTTTAATTAAATACTTTTCATTTTTTAGCTAATACCGAAAATACCGGTATTCTACCCCATCAAATACCGATGTTACGAAATTGTAAAATAGCTCTACATACCGGTATACCGAATACCGGTATGTACCGGTATTGCAATCACTGATTCAAAATTTTAAGAAATCTTACTTGACAGATGCCACTCAAATATCGAATGTTTATCATTTAAGAATAAAATAATGTGCCAAAAATGCTCTGAAAAGGTGCCGTTATCAGCTAATTTATGAGTAATAAATCCAGTTAAAAATGAGACGAAAAGTAAAAGCAATATAATATTTAAGTCAAAAAGTGTAACATTGTGTAACACTAAATGTGACAAATATTGGGGGAAGGGGGGGGGGGAGCTATTAAATTTTGCATTTCTTAATCTCTTAGTAATTGTTACTTACTGTGACATTATGGTGCTTAATGAAAACGTTTCTTCTCTGCATTTATGCTACTTTTTATGCAGCAAATTAGAACATAGCCTAAGTTATAGTTTATCAGAAACAAATGTTGACTTTTAAAATCATTTCATTAGAGCATGCAATACAATTACTGTACTTGGAGATAAAGTTGCCTTAGCTAAATAGTTCCCTTCCTTTTCCAAAAAAGAAAGAGGGGGAAAGAAAGAACCTATGCTGATTTTTTCAAAATATTGGTTTTCCTGTAAATGGATAAAACTTTTGCTTAGATTAAAAAAAAATGTTTTTCCCTCGTCCCTCAAGGAAGGGAAAACCTATGTCGTTTCCTTTGAAATTCATATGTTTTTAAATTTTATTTCCTTAAATTTACCTCGTTTCAATAAGGAAAAAGGAAGTTCTAAAATATCCGAAGATTCCTAGTCACGAGAAAAAAGACAAGCAATTAATTTTTCAAAACCTTAAACGATTCGGATAGTATTGTGTGCAACCAATTCATGTCTTTAATATTCATTAAACGTCACTTTTAGGATCAAAAAAGAAAAAAAAAAAAGGAATAAAGTGAGTTAGAAACTCACTAAGTGGGATTGGGGTTAACCCCTCTGAAGGCTTGGTTTTGAGACCATGCTAGTATGATAATCTGTAATCGTATAAGATCTCTTTGGAAAAATAATGATTGTACTAATAGCAAAGGAAACACCACAGTTAATGCCTCTCTCTCGTCTTTTTTTTTTTTTTTTTTTTCAAAAATAAATTATGTATGAAATTATTTGTGAATCTCAGTTTTGTACATAAACGAAACATTTTCAGAGACACTCTAACTTTTTTTATTTTATATTCATTTAATTTTTCTGTTTGACTTTTTAAAAGAAACATGTGAAATCTTGAAATGTAAAAAAAAATTGTTTTCTTTTCTCATAACATTTATTCCAGTTTGATTACTTTAAAAAGGAGAAAACGAAGTGCGTATCCCCCCCCCCCAAAAAAAAAGAAGAAAAAAGAAACTTTTATTTCCGCATCTTGTGCGTTGTGTATTACTACTGTTTTTTTTAGTGTAAAATTTAACATTTTAAATTCAACTTAATGCATTAAACTTCGAAGAGCACATTTTTAGTACCTTTTACATAGTAAAAGAACTATTGTAATCGCGAAAGAATTTCCACGCATATTACGGCCCAGATTTCCATTTTGCTGACCCTCGAATGAATGTTGAGTAGTTTTTTCGGCCCGTACGTGCATACGTACCTAAGAAAGCATGATCCTCCGAAATATCCATTTCGACGATCCCCGAGTAAATTATCTCGAGTTTTATAGTCACGTCTGTATGTGCGTATGTATATACGTGTATGTATATATATATATATCTCGCTAACTCAAAAATGGTATGCCGTAGAAGGTTGAAATTTTGTATGTAGACTCCGAGTGTGGTCTAGTTGAGCACCTCCTCTTTCGGTTGCTTTCGAATGTCCCATAAGGGCTGTTTTACTCGTTTTTTGGGGAAAATCAGTGTTAATTTCAATGAAAACTTAAGTGATGATACAATTTGACAACCACTTGGCGATGCATCGCTTAGGTTATGGTTTCCAACTTTTGTCGCCACTTGGGAAAAAATTGGCAATAAAAATTATTTCCATTTGGCGCTAGGGGAGATTATTTAGCAAGTAATCCATTGAATCATGTTAAAATTGTCGATGTTTAGAAATTAAATTAGTGTATTTTTTTTTTTTTTTCATCGATCCGCTACAAACTAGGGGTTTAATTAGTTAAAGTTTTTCTTGTTCACTCTAAGACAGTATTATATCGTACTTTTGATTTTTAAGCAAGTTTCATACAGTTTTTATCATTAAAGTGCCGAAATAAAAATAACGTATGATACCACCAAGCAAGTATATGCAACTTTGACCAAACTTGAGGGCAATGAATAAAATGCAAAATGATCGCCAAGATTTAAAATGAGCTAAATGAAGCACCACGGTAAATTTCACAATTCTCTATATTTACCATACTTTTAAGTAAGTTAGATCCAAGAATCCATAATATAGATATTAGAAAAAAGTTTCGTGATGGCCACTTGATTTTTGCCATGTAAAAGTTACCTTCCACATTCGAAAGTAGTTGCAGAAGTGTAACATCAAAACCTGATCGAAATTGCATCAAGCCCAGGCCCGGCGAGAGGCCATGTGAGCCTAGTCGGAAGCTAGGGGCCCGGGCCTTGGGGGAGCCAGACGACACTGACGCAAAAAAAAAAAAAAAAAAAAAAAAAAAAAAAAAAAAGGAAAGAAAGAAGAAATTAAAGAAAAAAGAAAGGAAGAAAAAAAGGGGGGGATTCCGAATAAGAGAATACGTAAAGATTAAGTAAAATTTACTCTTTTGGTATTTACTGTTGTGGCTATTAAAATAGAGTTAATTGTTTTCCTATAAGCAGTTTTGATCTTCCCCCTCCCTTTTTTTCTTATTTTCCCCCTTTTCATTTCCCCCATTTTTTCTTCTTTTCCTTTTTTCCTTTTCTTTTTTTTTGGGGGGGGGAGGAGGAGGGGACCTGGCGACAAAACTGACAAGGGGCCCGTCTTGGCTGTCTGCGGCCCTGATCAAGTCTTTTGTTCAGTAGAAGATTCTAGAGATCCCCTTTCCGCTGTAGTTGTCAAAAAGATTTTATGTAACTGTGGTCAAATTTACGTTGGTGCCACAATGAAAGATACTGCTGCTTGAAACACTTTCAGAAGTCGGTCATAGATGCTCTATCAAATGAGAATTAAGATCAAGATCCACACGGAACTTCATAATCCGACTTATTCCTTCGAATTCATTCGTGTTCTGAAGAAGCCTGAGGCATGTCAGGGGAAGCGTTAGCCAGAAGCATCTTGAATGTTCCTGGCGGTTCACGGGCTGCGAGCCATGATAATATTTATATCATTGACGCAGGCCGTGAAAGCCTTAGTTCTTGTAACTTATAAACTTAATGTTTCACTTGTAGTTAGAACGAAAGAAAATCTTGTTATTATTTATTCCAAGCATGAGTTTAAACTTTCATCATAATCAAAAATTTTTTTTGCATATTTATTTAGTTATGGATTTTCCATTTTTAGGACTTTGATATGGAAAGCTTCAAAATACTGCATTAATTTATTTTCCAATAAGTAATTTGCTTTTAAAAAAAAAAAGCTTATTTTCACAATAATCGTATAAAGTGTCCTCTATATATTTAATATTTATAGAAAATTCTAACCAGAGAAACTACCCTCCCCCCCTCATCTCAACGGAATCTCACTATAATCAAAGCACTTACTCGAAATCTATCAATTAAAAAACAAATGAATGCATAAAAGGGCTCACTTTTGGCAATTTATGTCATTTTCCTTTGCTAACAGTCACTGATGATTTTTAAGACAGATGTTTTTTGGTACGGTCGAGAGAAAAATGATGAGACACACAAAATTTCATAATGTACTGCGTACGAGTGTTTCAGGGTTCCAAGGAGCTCCTTTTTTAATGCGATAGAAGTGTGACTTTTGAAGTTCGCAATCCCTTTGATCTAAAAAAAAGGGCTCTTTGTAACATAGAAAACTGTGTCTGCTATGCAGCTTTTGAAAAATTTATGCGTCATAACATTGTTCTTACACGTTTAATTAAAAAATGATGGGGGGGGGGGGGACTTTAAAAAAAAATTGTGGCTGCGTTTGGGATTATTAAGTAGTTTAAATTTTGCAATAATATATTTTGAAAGAGAGTTATGGTCAAAAATGATGCGGATTAATTTTCTGCATATGTTTCGCAGTCCTCATTAAGAAATGTTAATTAAGTTCAAAGCAATGTTTTGTGTGCAAGAGATTTTGTTTCGATGTATATGCGAATGCATCATACATTAATACAATGAATACGAGATTAAACTGCTTAAATTAATAACTTGAAGATGCTATTGTCTTTAAATATTTCCCCATTCAACTGCTGAACTCATTGAGTTCGGTTTTGCTTTTTTATTCACGATTTCGGAAAGGAGAAATTCGCCCAATTCTAGTGTAAGTATTACGTAATAAGCACATAATGTTTTGTGCAGTATTTTGTCATGGATTATGGCTAATTTCGTGTGTAAGATTCGTTAATTTTGCTGTTGTAACATCTTGAAGAAGACTTTCGCAGCTATATTTATGTCACTTTATATTCTAATTAGTCTAATAAGCAAAAGGATCTTTCGTTTCCATTGATATTTAATGTAGATATTACTTTTGGTGTCTTCTATGATGAATTACAATTTTTTGCACTTGGCAAATAATTAGTTGTATCATTTTAAAGAAAAGCAGTTAAAACGTTACCCATGTTTGACGAAAGTTTTCAATTAATATAATTTTCAGTCAAGGAAAAGAGTAATTTCAATAGCAAATTCAACGTTTCACACATATTCCCCATCTCCTCCCCTCCACCACCTTTTCTGCTTTTTGTTTCATATGATTGTCTTTTTGTAAAATGGAAATTTTTAAATTGCAATGCTGTGATTGGTAGTACAATAACTTTAAAAGGATGTGAGTATTTTGCAGTTTTTAATTGGTATCCTACTTTTACTAAATATTAATAAGGAAAACACGTCTTACGCATAAACAAAATGAACCTTCAACATTTCGGTTTTTATGAAGCTACATTAAACAATGCATAATGAAAATTATCTTCACAAATTGCACTTGTCGCTTTCCTGCAAGAGATCACCGCACATGTTAAACAGAGCATCTTTTACCGGAGCGCATATTTTACCCTATGCGCCCTGAGGGAGAGTTCCTGGATCGAAATCGATTATCGAACCCGTCACAGCCAGGGTAGCGCCCGTCAGGACACAAACTAAGTAAGCTCATCTCGATAGTTCCCTGGCTCGGAAGCAGACAATATAAGGCGTAAATCTCCTGGCAATGGATAATAATGTGTTCAGCATTCTTTTGTCTTGAGGAAGAGTTTTTCATTCACACCTGATTTATGATTTTATTGTGTAGAGGGAAGCATAGTTTATTCATTCAATCAACGGACCTTTACTTGTGTAGTACTCTTTTTGGCTGTGCGGTCGCTTTTCTTTACACACAGTCTTCCTGTATACTTTTTGATTGCATGAATATAGAATTTCCATACGAAAAAAAAAAAAAACTAACTGTAATAAAATAGGATAATGCTAAGTGCTTTAGTTATTTTAGCTTCCATGTAATTTACACTGTTACGAGTTCGTAGTGCAAGTATTGTTTGTGCAAAGGAAGGATAAAGCGTTTTTAACATTAACGCATTACAAATCTTATTTTTCTAGAAATTTCAGACACAAGTATTAAAAGACATAATTACATTATTTTCATGTGCTTCGAAAAAAACCCCCAATAAATGCTTTTTAAATTATCAGTATTGATTTTTTTGCTGCATGTTTAAGTCAAAAACTTGTATCCCCCCCCCTTCTTTCTTTTGATCTCAAGCCAGGGGGGGGGGGACCGACAGTAGGTGTAAAATGACTGTGTGTTTTAACATTTATTTCTTAAATAATATAAACCCAAAAAAACGTTTTTTTTTTTATTTATTCGTGTGTGTGTGTGTTTAAAAACCAGTTTTTTTTTTTTTTTTTTTTTGGCTTAACCCGGGTTTTTTTGGTTTAAACAAAATTTGTAAGAAGTATGATTTAATTTTTGGAAAGTCATGAATGTTTAATGAATCAACTGTTAATGAATGTTTAATATTCACATTTGAACCTAATTACTTGATGAATAATTAAATAATTAAAAGTAAAATTTCGTAATTTCATTTCCTCATAAGTAGAGTTTTCTATAGGGGAAATATTGTTTGAAAATCTTTTACTACTAAAAAAGTACTATAAATTTAATAAATAGACCTTGGCATGAAAGAATATTCATAGAAATAATTTACTGTGAGAGGTAAGACATAATTATAAATAGCCAAGAATAAAATCTTGTAAATCGATTTCCTCATAATTATAGTGTTGGATGGTAATGATGCAAAATGTCAAGGACAAATTAAAACTGTTTCAGTAAAATTTCAGAATTGCAATCAAACAAAAAAGAAACTTTGTTTTGAATTTGATTATGTGAGGCAATTATGCAGTGGCGGATCATGTGATTGTGAGGCCCCAGGCGCAGCCTGATCCTGAGGCCCTCACAACAAAAACGATCGAGTCTTACTAATATTAACAATGCTGGAAATCATAACTTTTTTTATTTTTTGAATAAACGAACAAGCTTGCGGGGGGGGGGCAGTTACATTCTTATATAAAAGGGAAAAAAACAACATTTCTGACCCCCCCCCCCAAAAAAAAAAAAAACATTACAGTGAAAAATTTTGCTTCCTATCGTAATTTAGTCAGCACAGAGGGAGAGATCCTCCGAGCCCCGCTTTCTGGCATTTACAGGGGTCGGAGTGGTGATTTCAAAAATTTTAGGATGGAATTTCAATAAAATTTTAGGACAACAGATATCAAGTTTTTTTTAAAACTTAAACGTAATGTATAAGCTTGATTTTCGCAGTGGATGATAAAACGTTTCAAATTCAATCTTGAAATTACCATACAAGGCATTCAATCTTTTATTCTTTTACACAGTGATCAGTATGAAATGAAGTAAAAATAAATGTACATATTTCCAATTGCGCCTGTCAACTCGCTTTGTTGTTGTTGAACAAATGTCCTTAAGAAGGAGGGATTTAAAGTAGAGTGCAAGGTGCAAGTCCAAAATTTATTGCATTTTTCTTTTTATCAGATAATCTGATACTTTTTGGTATCTCAGATTCATCAAAAATACCCCTGTAAATTCCAGATAAATCATTTAAAGACGCAAATGAATAATTGTTTTTTATGGCAACTAAAACTATAAGAAAACCTCCGTTTACGAAATTTTTTCTTGGAGTGAATTTGAAACAAAAGCTTTGGATTGCTTCATTATAACCAATATGTTTTCAGTAAAAGACAAAGAACATGGAATTAAAAATACAGCTTGATTTTTCAAGCTACTTGTCAACCTCTTTGTCTCGTCGCATCAGCATGAGACAATACCTGTGAAAATAAAATGCTTTAAATTTATCCCTGTCTGCATGGCACCATGTGCTAATTTTGCATCTATTTCTCTCTGCCTTTTCAACTACAGGGAAGAGAATTTCGTTTCCCATGGCATTTAAATATAACAAACTGTTATTCACATTTTTAAAACAAAAAGTTAGTAACTAAATTTAAAAATTATATGTGCAAGAAATAATCCAACTTCACTGAACAGAAACACAAATAAAAGCAAACTGAGTCTTTGTATTGGAAGAACAAGCTAATGCTCAGACTACAACGCCAGATAAGCATTATAAAAATAAATATTACTTCCAACCTGGGAACAAACCATTTAACTTTTGTTCTAAATAAGCTTTTTGAACCAAGTGCTTACATTTGGGTTCTTATTTTGTTGTATAGCTTTTTTGTAGAAGAGGAATGACTGCAAGATTTAGAAAGTATAGATAAAACAGTTTTATATTGAGCATTCGTTTTGTTAACTGAACCCCCCCCCCCCCTTCTCTAGAAAAAAAGTAGCAGCAGATTAGGTTTTTCTCTTTCTTAAAAAAAAAATCTTAAGGTCGACGAAGTTGATTTTGTCTTAAAATACAGGCATATCAGCATGAAAAGTTTTATTTCTCTGCAAAAGTCGGGAACATAGTGTGAACATTATAGAAATTTTAGGAGTTTTAGGACAATTCCTAACCTTGGGCATTTAGCAAAATCCCAGCTTTCCTCAGTTTACCAATGCAAGTATAATTCAGTTGTGCAATCAGAAAAAAGTCCAAGGAGGACGATGCACTTAGCAAAAAGAAGAGAGAGAAAACTTGTGATCTGAAAAGGGGGATGCGGGGGTTCTCCCCCGGAAAATTTTTGAAACTTGAAGGTTTAAAAACGCACGCCATTTTAGACTTAAAGGGACAAAAAATTATGGACCATTATGGACAAAAAGGTGAACTTGTCTCAGCGGAAAGTGGTAGAAATTGACACCTTAAAAACGCGATTATAGGCCATTTTATTAACGTTAGGGTAAAGGATGGAGCCCAGGGAGTGCCCCCAATATTTAAAAAAAAAATCGAAATCAATTCCCTCCCCCCTTCCCAATTTCGAAATTGAACTTTTAAAGAAAAATTTGGAGATAAAATTTACATGATAAACAGTTTTACGGGATAGAGGTGCTGGGGCTCTTCCATGAAATTTTTTTCTCAAAAAACTTGATTTTTTATGGTATTAAAGAAAGTCTGTTCAGGGACCTTTGCTCGAGTATTTTCTGAAATTCAAAGAGTTCATCGACTTTCGGAGTCCTGGGTGGTAGGTAATCCTAAGGCGTACGCTAAGAAGTGGGGTGATGAGGAGAAAAGTATAATGAGTTCGCAACTATGAACGAATCCAAGTGAAATTCTTACTCTCATATTTTTACTTTTCCTGAAATTAATTATATACTTATGAAATTCAAAATTCGTAATTTAATTTCCTTTAATATTTAAAAATTCTGATTCTTCAGAGGTTTTCAAGCAAATCTTAAAGCCTATGTTTTTTTTATAATCATTACCATCATTTTTTTAAAGCAGTAAAAAATGTTCTTTTGTACATGGCAAATATTGATGTACACTCCTGAAAATAAAACTGAAACACTTCAATAGTTGGGAAGAAACTAACCTGGCAGCATTAAGAAAGCTACGCAGATCTTAATTATAGCATTACGACACTATCAGGTTAGGTTTGCCGTTGTTTTTATATAAAGCGTTTGTCTTTAATAAGTAAATCAATCTTAATGAAATTGAAATTGTAAAATATATAACAACAAATGGCACCAGTGAAAGAAGGAGAACACTCAAAATCAACTACTTTCGCAGCAGAGGCATTTAAAATTTTTATACTAATTTTATAAAGCGTATTTGTAATGAATTGACAAATGGTTCTTTTCTCTGTAATGGAAATATAATTTAAAGAAGAATTAACAGTATATTCTTTTTTTCAAAAGCAATACCTTTGTACCACTTTGATTGTAGCCTATTATATTTCAAAATTTATCATTTAACACCAAGATTGCTGCATAATTCTAAAAATTAAATAGTTATTAAAACATATTAAACTTATCTCAAAAGGAATGGTCTTGTAGTTGATCAAAGACACAGAGCAAAAGCACGAGCACGAGTGAATCAAAACAGCAAATGACATAACTTCTTCGTTCTTCCTCCAAAAAAAAAAAGAAAGAAAGAAAAAATTCCCGCTTTTTCCAAACTGCTTATTTAGTTAAAATACGTCATAAAACTATCTTGTTACGGGTTGGTCACTGGTGGGAAAGTGGGAAATTTAGCAAAAAGTAAAGAAAGAAAACCCAGGAAAACACAGCTGTGCGCTGTACCCAGCGTGTGAAAACGACTTCCCACAGATCTGTCTCTTCTCCCTTCAGCATTCTAGATAAGGAAAGGGGATGTAATTGTTAGTCAAGAAGAGTGACCATTCCAAGAGGTCGAGTTTTACAACCCATGTTGTAAATCCTGCTGC